>NC_141773.1:20077500-20377500 GCF_051362555.1 Lingula anatina | reverse complement strand
GTAGTTAGATAATGAAGCATTTGAGAGCAGATATTTCTAGGCCGATCTTAGGTTTATTCCACACAGATCACGAAGAGTATACCAGCCAACCTATAGGGGTTTTACATATACCAAACCAGCTTATTAATACCAGTCAGGAACATTAATTATTTTCAGCCATATTACCAGGTTTGTATCACAGATTTAAACAGCAGTGGTCCATAATGCTACCAGGAAGTCCCAGAGTGTTGCCCCTCCTCTCATTTTCTTGATGCCCTAAGTCCTTGAGGGTAAGAAAACCACAGTGATCATATCGTACAATCAAAAGTCTTACTGGTACAGTGTATACAGGATTTGTGATGTGTATAATTAGTAAAGATGGCGTGCAATTTAAAGGTTTGGAATCCGAAAAATCGTTCTTTAGTCCATGATATCTCATTAAGTCAGTCTTTAGTCCTTTTAACAGCAGGGACCTTATCCGTAGACACCAGAAGAGTTTTAGATTATATAACAGTATTGATTGTTACCCATGACATACACCGAGTCAATTTACTTCGTTTCAGCAGTGAAACCGTAATGCCAAAAGCTCAATTCTTGCATAGCATCGTATGGACTATCACTTAAGTCTAGGCTGTAGAAATATAAGGGGGGGGGGGGGCAACAACACCAATACATTCCATCACTAAACTAAAATTTGTAATAAAATAATCGGAGTGTGCGAAAAATTGAATCTGTTAGCAGGGATACAAAAAAGACGGGTACCAAGACAGTTTAGGTTTTTAGTTGGCGTTCCGACACAGGGCAATTTTAGATCTCCACTTAATTGAACACTTCCAGATTCCTTAATGACAGAATTAGTGTGTTCCTCGTCTGCTGATATATTTAGGACGAGCGATAAACCTTTTCCCGGACGCTAAACCATGCGCGTCACTTAGACAGTTATCAGATCATTGTTTCAGTCTTAGTGTCGTGTTTTTGAACCCGGTGCCATTTGCAATAACATTTCCATCGAACATTACATTGACTAACATATCGAATGTGTCTTAGTATCAAAATCTCTTGGCCGATACGAAATACAAGTACCGACATACAATGAGGTTTTAGATCTGCTTACATGTTGCTTTTGCTCAAAATGCAGGGCATACACCAATACATCCAAATAAAATACGTCTGGGTCGAAGGGGATTGAGATAAATGTACACACAATCCTTTGTAAATGAGTGTTTCGCTTTCTCCCTCATTCCCCTTTAGATTTTTGTCCTTTAGGACGGTGCATTTGTCAGAACGGCATGCAAGAAAACCATCAATGCGGCAATCAGCCAACGATCTGGTGTTACGCTCACTTATCAGAGACAAGTCAATTGACCGGTAGAAATGTTTCCTGGCTGGAAATGGATAGGATATGGCATACATAGTCACCGATTGCAGCAATTGTGGCCAAAGAGCAGAAACGAACCGGATTAACACTTCATGGACGCAGCCCCGGTTTATACAATAAAATGGTGTGAACTGGCGGTCAAATGGTCAGTCGCGTCAGTTTGTCCCTGTTGGTTTCGTCAGTGGCATGCTTTTTACAATTTGGATTTATAATAGTGATGATTTGACCTATTCAACATTAAGTACAGCCACCAAGACTCATGACCCTTGTCCCTTATTGACAGACATATTACTTTCGATTGTGTCTTAAGGTTTGAGATAAATACCACTGCGGGCAAATCAAGCTTTGCTTTACCTACACATACCTAACACCAATTGACTGGTCAGCTATACGCAGAAAACGAGTCAACCGCGTCCTTATGCACTATACAGATACGGATATTAAAGGGTGAGCGTTATAAAACGACTTATATAATGTAAAATTAAACTAATGAAACCTATAATGGAGAAGTCGTCTCTCGAGGGAAGGAAATCGTAAATAGCAATTACAAATCATCAAAATGCGTAATTAATGCCCCACGATCATCCAATGCAGATGAATTTAATGGAAGTGAAATACCTCCCTTCACCATTGATGTTGCATTTTATGAAAATGAATAACATTTTCAAAGAGTAAATTATTCTAGAAGAGTTTACAAAGTATTGCCTACCTCGATTTATATTAGTTTAATAGTTTTGTGTACTTGCTTTCACAATGCGCAAAATCATTAACTCATCTCAACTTGTTTATAAAACCACCAAATATTTTGGAATCAATGTTTGTTGCTCTAATGCTAATGTTAACGTATTCAGTGTTGTAGGGGGTCGAATATAAAAGGGCATCGAGAAACAAACCTCTTACTGTTAAATAACACATCATCTTCCTTTACGACATCTGTTTAGCTTGTGCACAGGTGATTATTTTCTATACCAAATCACATGGAGAAACAGATCTAAATTTTAGGTCTAATCGTGTAAAATGTACAGCAGTCCGTGTGAAATGCGTGTAATCTAAAAGACTCATAGGAAAATGTTAATATCGGAAAAAAACATTTTGACGTTACTTAGACTTTTTCTCGTATATAGGACAGGTGGAACCATAAATGATAAAGATTATACATGAATGGCACAGTTTATACTTCAAAACTATTATTTTGAATATCTGAGGCTTTGGGACCTTTTTACCACAGTGAGACCACCCTAAGAAAACTCTTCAGCACGTAAAAGTCTGCAGTTGTGTTTTCAGGATACTGGTCAATGAACATCGTAATTTGCTTACATAGAATCAAATTTATAGCCTTTATTTCATGAACTTGCGCCCGCGGAAAATTGCAGAAAATTACAGTCGAAGTCAGAGTGAATCAATATTCTGCTGGAGGAATTACAGTGTGTTTCGCAATTCTCTGAACATGGTCTTAATCAATACTCTGCTAGAGAAATTACAGGGTGACTTTATATTAATATCATCTTTTTCATTATTTTTTGTTTGGCACGATCGTTAAGCTTTTCTAGCGTATCAGTGCTCGGTGATCGCAGTGTTATAATAGACTCTTGAATCGTAGCCTCTTTTCCAGCCAGATCAGCTGCTTCCCACACTTTCGTGGTGTCTCACAGATATTTTGATTAAAATTATTATTATTATTATTATTATTATTATTATTATTATTATTATTATTTATAGATTAAGATCAAGAAGAATGGCATAATAGAAAAAATATAAAATAATGTTAAGAATAAATGACTGGCAAACCTATAAATGATTAAATTAAATGAAAGGATTAAAACAAATAAAGAAAGAAGTACAGGAAATCAAACATGGGCATGCGCACATTGTCCCAGGGATTTCCTTCTTTGGTGTCCACAGACAACTCTAATATATGTCTGCTCTTGTAAATATTTGAATCATTCCAGTAACTATTGTTTGTGCCCACATATAGGCATTCCACGCGTGACAAATCCAGCTGTTACCGTGTTCCAACTGTAGTAAATCAAAACGCACGTAAAAAAGCCACGAAAGAGAAATTGCTTTATGTTAATGTACACTGTATCTTGGTACTTCGAATCCTCGTTAGTTCTTACAAGATTATCTGTGGATACAATGTCACGATCGATTTCTGAACAGCTGACCAGAAACCTGATACTGAGACCAAAGCTTAGATAGGGCCTTTTATTTAAATGTATTCAAATTCTGAACCTTCTGAGCAGCCTTGGGCCACATGCGTCTTTTGGTTTGAATACATTTTCTTTAATAAGTTGTTTGATTTACATAATTCTAACACCTATTTTAGCGGCATCATGTTCACTTTTGAAGGAGATATTTGATCTATTTTATCATATTAGCTCCAGTGTGTGCTTTAATGTTTGGTCTAGCTTATACCCCCTAAGACCGCCTTTACGGGTACTTGGTAATCTTTTTTCGACTATAAAACGCGCCAAGAATGCTGGGTTGAATGTATATGAAGGCGTGAATTTATTCGAAACGTGTGTTAAATCATACGTTGGTGTTAAATTATATGATAATAAAACAATATTTGAGTTGTACTAATTTTTTTCAGACCAAGGGAACAAAGTAAAATGTATGACGAAATGATAGCCCAGGCATACGTCTTCTACTGAAACAGATCTGTATGTCTTTGTATCTGTAAATAATGCGTCAATGTATGGATATGTGCGTCGATATTCCTTGGGTCCTTGGGTCTTTGATGCGCTTTTCATAATGCTATATTTTTACATGAAGAATCTATGTCCATTGTGTGTACATTACTACCTGCATCAACAAACAGCGCACTTTCAAATAGTCTCATTTTCTGCCGAGTCAATGACAGTCAAAGCAACTGTTTGTCATTAGGAACCTTCCCATCAATTGAAAACATTATTGTATTTATCTAAGACGTGAAAGCTGAACGGGCCATAAGGTTAACCAGCTGTGCGATTCTTCTTCAGAGCCCGCTGTTGAAAAACTGGCGTCTTGAATCCAACAACTAATTTGCTGCGCCTTCAACCTTGGTGTCGTCACTGAGTGGAGCTGCCGCCATCCAATCAGTGCACAGAGCCACCTAAACCACGGAGGCGATCAGACAAACTGTCCTAATACCAATTATTGAGCGTCTTAACACGCATGTACACCAAGCTGGAATTAAACTGGACTTAATCACAGTCAGACATACCTTTCTTCGTGAAAATGAGACATTCAGCGACGTTGGTGACCGTCGTTACCGTGCTGTTGGTTTCTGGTAAGTTTTCCTTATGTTATATTTACTGAAGTAAACGTTCTTCGCATCGAGTTCACTGTATCAGTAAAGTACATTAGTCCACTAGAGCATACTTTAATTAAACGTCGCCGTTAAATATGGACATTAATATAACATATGGATATTTCTTTCTTTTGTCTTATTTGCCATGTAGAAAATAATAAGACCTTTTATCAAGGCATGGAGAGTTCTTTTCAGATTCTTAAAATGATCGCTAAGTGTCATTGCGTTTTTTTATAGTCGGGCACCGTGTTTAGGGCAAGAAGGTTTTAAGGTGAAGAGAATGTTCTAATCATAAGATTGGCCTTGTAAATATGCAATATACATGTACCTATTTTTAAGCTCACACATCACGAGCAGTATAGAATGTTTCTCGCCTAATGCGGGCTGGATGAATCTTTTCACATAATGAGAACATCGCGTGGAATAAACTGTAAATCTGCAAAAATTGTTATTTTTCTAAATTACACAAATTTAAGAAAAAAATCGTAGATTGGTACTGCAGAATGAAAAATAAAGTATATGGCAAGAACAATATTTGTATAAAACAATTACATCCGAATGGTTTTACACGGTACTTACATATGTACTTAAATCCATTTTGGTATGAATGTCTGCATTGTATTGAAATTGATGAAATATGAAGTAGGTTAAAATTGGAGCTCTTGCACAAGTCCAAACGTTTTTGAACATGTTCGTTAACTTTTGATGAATTCAATAACTTCAAGAGTAGAATAGGCTATCGACAAAGACAAGACGAAAAAGTTAAATGAGGAATTGGTGTCATAAGTTGACTCGTTTGCGTTCTCTATTAACCGCTGTGTTAACTTATTAAAATGTATAGTCATGCTTTTGATTCATCTGTCGAGTGAATTATCAACAGGCCACGTTTCACGCGGAAATCTTAATAAAGAGCTTTCACTTAAGCACCGATAATAAGAGTCGTCCATTTAGACACACGGTACACAGAATTTAGAATACGGTAATAATCGTTCTGAAATATTAGACATTTACATGTATTTGTTCTTTGTTAAACCGACCCTATTTCTTAAAGAAATGAACCACTACTGATATTGTTTGGGCGTAAAGAGACTTATAAACTGGGCTCAAAGTTAATGCCAAACTCATTTGTTCTCTCTTGCCCGAAAACGTATCCGATAACAATGTTAGCATTGTAAATTATTAAGTCTATTTACCACTCGTCTTTGCATGGCGCTTTTGTGCCTTTTTGTGAATCCTCCTTAGTTATGGCAATTATCATTTAGAATCGTCTTTCATTCGTACTTAATTCCGTTTACAGTATGTTCTCAATGTAAGCCAAAGTATGGTCGAAGAAAGGTCGAACCAAAGGCGTTCATCATAAGAAAATACATCCCAAAAATGATAATTATAAACATCATGAATAGAAATTCATATAAAAAGTACTGAGCAAAGATAAGGTAAGCACTACAGGCTATCTACAAAAACTATAGGAGCAGCGTCTCCGTTTTCAAACAAAATTCAACGTCTATGTATTTTCTGTGATAAATCGTTAGGTCTCTAGCTGTTAAACATTGCTGACTGATAAGTTAGGCGTTATATTTTCTTCTGCGTCATACAGTTTTGTCCCTCCCTGGTTGTATTTTATTTTCAAAAAACTGTAGCGGATGGATGGTTTTTCGTGCTCTGAATACAGTTTACGGATTTGAGAACAAACCTCCGATCGACAAAAATGAATGGAAAATAATAAATAGAAATTTAAAAAAATAATTGCCGTACTTTACCTAGCAAACAGTGTCTTTTGTCTGAGAGCAGAGCATTAAGTTACAAGGTCATGCTCGTACAAACTGCCACATTACGTGTAGCGTAATACAAAGGCGGGCGGCACTTGAATTATTTACCATGTAATTAAATTGGAACATTTTATATTAGGTACTACTCAGTGCGCTTAAAAACCTTCCTTTCTTTAAAATCGAGATTTATATAGTTCATTTATGTTTTGCAGTTGATACAAAAGAGTACTGCAATTTCCCAAAAATCCTCGCCACTCGATCGAAACAATGTACAGAAGTTTAACTGGAATTTGATTAATGCAAAAGTCCCCCATGTCCACGTAAATCAATTATTTGATGATAAAATTCAAATTGCCTTTTTTTTCATCTGAGAATAACATATTTATGTTTATATACCAACGTAATATGAAACATCTCTCCCTGAGCAATATAGAAACGACGTCTAAGGCCGGACACATTAACCACGGAACGCTGCCTCGATAACGCTATGTAAATGCCACTTTGTATTAAAACTGAACTTTTACCGAAGGTGTCAAAGCTTTCTACGGGTGTCATTATCATCAGTTTATAATGAATGTATTTAATTACACGACTTGATTCAATAGGGAATAATTTCCCTTTGTTAGTTCCAAATCCAGTCAAGTTAACAACGATTTCACTTAAGTTGTTATTTTTCTGCCGCGCTATCGGTCAACCATCAGCGGTATCCTGGCCAATTAAACAGGCAATGGTCCACCAATAGAGATATCCCCGATTTGCGCATTGGCATCAATTTCAAATGGAAAGATTGCCTATTAAGTTGTGCTTCGAATGGAAAACCATCCGTTTTATGTCATTCTGTTAGTTCTCTAGGCGTTACAACTTACAAAAATCTGAAGTTAATATTGATTTGGGATTTGAAGGTTAGGCCATTAGAACACGAATCACGGTGAGAACTCTGTATATCTCCGATACAAGGGTCTATTCGGAAATAAATGCAAAAGATGGCAACATGCATTAAATATTGAAATTGATATTTCTATCACAATCACTCATGTTTAATACTTGGAGTGAACTCGAACAAATATCTCTCTGTGAAAATAATGAAGAATATCTCGTTTTTGCAAAGGTGAAACCTGAAATGTTAACCTTGAGAGGTGAGTTTTACCTTAACCTGTCGATTTGGTATTTATACATGTACATGTTCTCATCCCGAACGTTTGTGTTGAAAGTTTGCGAACTATCGAAATATGACAGGAATGAGGTTCACCTGGACGGAAGGAAGAACATGTACTTTTACAGACACATACCACCCCCCTGCTTCCAACAGTTTAAAAACCAGTAATTAGGCTTCGTTCACATGAAAAATCTATTTTCTAAAAATCTATTTTCTATTCGCGGTATCTTGTGATCACTGTGATCACGGTCTGTGCCCTGAATACCCCGCGGCGTAATTACTGGCAGCGCGAGCCAGTTACTTCCAAAACTGTAATTAATCCTCGGCTGCGCTCCGAGTGATCACAAGATACCGCGGATAGAAAATAGATTTTTAGAAAATAGATTTTTCATGTGAACGGAGTCTTAGTGCATTCACTGCATGCAGCAATCATACCCAGGACTGGCGGAGCCAGGGTGTCCGTGAACGGCATTTCTTGAAAATATACTGACACGACAAAACTGCGGGGTTTCGACAATAACTAAAGGGATTACAGTCCATTGACAACTGCGTTATCTTCACATTTGATCTTCCAACAAGACAGCTTAGCGCCTTTTATAGAACAGAACTTTACGATATGATCAGAACGCTTCTATTGCTGAACCGACCGTAGTTGAAAACAAGACTTTCGTTTTAGCATGATGATGTTTATTGACATCAAAGTATAATTGAAAGAATGGAGGCGTCCTTAAGCATGTCTTTGGTCTTGTGTGACACGTACATTTAGCACTGAAGTTCTTTGCCATTGACTTCATTTCTCTTCTGCTGCATGTCTCACCTCAGCACGGCCCCCGCACACAGAAATCTTTAACTATGAATATTAAATCAAAAATTTTCTCTTGAACATGATTTACACATTATTTGCAGGTTACCGTGTATGTGTTGTGGCAAAGAATAAACAATCATGTATTGGATTCAAACAGAAAAGTAAAAATGAATATAAAAAATTGAACATTTGGCTCGCAGCGTCGAGAGCGGATCGATCCTTTACTTTTGTTCAGTGAATTGATAATATCCTGTGGATGGAAATGACTTCCTAAATGTCGTCTGAAAACTTCGATTGGTGTCGGCTTTCCAGAGGTACTCGCTTAAAATAATTCGTTTTGTTGTCTTTACTAGATAAATGTGCGTTAGCCATGACGGCAGTGCCAGCAGAAATCCAATGGCCGTTCGTGGCCATAAAATACCATTATGTTATAACTGCAGCGTTTAAGCTAAATACAATTACTTGGTTTTGCCGTATGGTTTGTTTTTTAATACTTCTTCTAATCTATTTACACTACCCGCACGAAAATGCAGTAGTATCGAAGTATCAAAGAAGCATTAACGCAGTAGTGGTGTGGAGCATATTTGCAGTAGAAATGCAGTATACCCTACTGCAATTCTACTTCAAAAATTACATAGGGTTCTACAGAGGAGGAGCATTAATGAAGTAGATTAGCAGCATGATAGAAGCATGTTTCAAATATGCTAATTAGCTCCCAATGCGAAGCAGATTTGAGGCATATTTGCAGTATGATTGCAGTAGTCTACTGCGCTGGAGCATCTACTGCGTTTTCGTGCGGGTAAAACCCATGTCATCCCGTAGAATCCCAGCAAAATACCCAATGTCCAAACCATGTGTTATAAAAGTGCTCAAACAGAAATGCAATCTGCTTGCTTGCAATCTTATATGCAGACAACAGGTGTTCTGGTTTTGAAGAACAGGCCGAAACCTCAAATAACACGTTTAATTTCAGTTCTCGTGCAGTATTCCCCGAACGTTCCAGCATTCCCAGAAGTCCAACACGGTAGTCTGGGTGATGCTTTTTAGCTTTGCCATCGAAATCTGAGTCTTTGTAACCCAATCCTGGAATGGTTCGCATTTTAGCACTGATGAGTTTTAACACTGTTGCATCTCACATTGTACCATATCAATAAGGGGTGTTTAGTTAAAAGTCTCCAAGCAAACGAATTAGGAGATGAACGCTGAGGGGTGGGTGGTGGGGTGGTGGAGTGAGCGTTCTAGAATCTAGAACATTTCACAATGAACACTATCTGATTGTTTCTCCTAAAGTCTTACTTTTATGTGCCGTGATGGCCTTACTGGAAAATGCATTTGTCAACAAGATAAATTGATAGTTGGTTACCATTGATGTACATCAAAGGTAACCGGTAAAAGTATTAGGTGACGGTTGGTTTTATGACCTTAGTTTGTCCATTAACGAAATCGTCCGGCTTTACAATTTATCCTTGTTTCCTGAATCATCACTTCTGGGTGTGTGTGTGTGTGTGTGTGTGTGTGTGTGAGGGAGGAGGGGAAGGCAAATATTGTAAAAACCCAAGCTGTCGTGAGAAGACTAATCCCCTGCTTCGTCCTCTATTTGCTGATAATTTAGCGAGGAAACAGCAAGAACCATCTTTATAATGGCCTTCGGTAAGGCTCTGCCTTCCAAAATAATATAATTTAACCCCTGTCTCTCCTGCGCCGGGGGCAAACGCTCCACCAGCTGAGTAACCATGGTAAAATTGAGTCCAAACTTTCGTCTGGTTCGGTATGTAGAATTCGGCGGCTTACAGGGACTCTTGGTTGACTGCAATGCCCAGTTTCACAAATTAAATTAAGTGAGAAGCTAATCTTTGCTTTAAGATGTCACACATCTGGTCAACTTCAACCCAGTATCAGTCTAGAGACATCTGCCTAAATACAGTGAATTTCTATCTAAATCTCTTGAACTTTTTATCTTTAAAATAGGCGTTCATTTACTGTATGGCGTTCATCCCTGATTCGTGAGGGTCAGATATTACATTTGACTTTCGGATTCAGCCTTAAGATCAGCGTTCGCCTTGAGCTCGTTCCAGAAGTGGGTCCCAGCTGTGTTGTTTTGACATTCCAATCGTTATAATACCCCCGTAATGATCAGAATAACTTGGCTGTGGGTCACATCGTCTGGGCGGGCTGGTAAACCACTCACCTGGGGCCTCGAGTTACATGACTAGGAATGTAGAGAAAAACATTTCTCTTCATTACAAGACAATAAATGGCTGGGGCACGGTTATTTGTTGTCAACAATGAATGAAGCAAGTTTCAGTAAATCCAGATTGAAAATTCTGTACATTGTTTTTTAATTGTATTATTTTGAAATATTGATTAATATGGTCGCAAAAACTGCCCTACTATTTCATTTTGACTTTGCTCTGTTATTCTAATAACGCGCGCAGCTATTTGAGACCCACGTTAAAAGCCGTCTAAATATTTACAACGATTAGCCGACTAGAGTGGTCGATTAGCAGGTTGAGAGACGCTTTCGGTTACAGGTAGAGGTGATGTTTATTTGAACAAGCTTTGTATTGAGTAGGTTATTGAATTCTACAATTACATGATATATTAGTGACATACAAGTCGTACTTCCATGGTTTAGTGCCACTCTGAGTAAAGTAAGGCTGTTTAAAAAAATGCTGAGATAAGTTCATCGGTTCATCTCATTTATGGCCTGCATAGAAATCACGGATACAGTAGACCAAAAGTAACAGAACAAGGGCGTTGTAGATTTTAAACATACAAATCTACGTCTATTAAATATGTTCATGATATTGTATTACTTTGTTCTAAATAAAATATTTAAATGCAATGCTCCTTCCATGGGGCATACATTAGGTATTTCAATCAACAAATTATACAATTTTTAGTAATGAGGAAACTTTCGATCGACTAACGTAGCGATGTTTTGTCAATGCTAGAAAAAGAAGACTCCGTGTTTTAGTAAATCATTATAAACTCATGTATGGATTTTAAAAGAAATGGGAAGATCTGTAAGTAAAGGAAAAGGAGTAATATTTTTAATGATAAAACTACTTAGAATTTTGCCATGAATATTATTGAAATTTCTAAAATCCCGGATTTTTTACCTACTTAAGAAGAAATGTCGAAACATCTATCGTGACGGATAAAAACCATGCGTCTATTACCGAATTTGAAAATATGTGTAGTATGTAAAAATTTGTTTTGAATGCCAAAGCCAGGTTAGACTGCAGTATGTAAATGCGTGAAAAAAATAGTCAATTTTATTACTACTACTAATTCTACTTCTACTACTACTATAACTACTACTATTACTACTACTACTACTTCTACTACTACTACTACTACTAATAATAATAATGATAATAATAATAATAATAATAATAATCCAATTGGTGCATTCCACGAACCTTTCAGGGTACCTTGCAAAATAATTTAAGACTTGAAAGCATACCATCATTATCAACAGTGTAGTAAAGGAATATAAATAAAATTAAAGAAAAATATATACCAATATATACGTAACAGACGCCAAAGAAAAAACCCTCTCTAAATGAGTTGGCCAACGGATAAACTTAGACATCTGAAGGACGGAGACTGAGTAAAGTAGTAACGGGGTGATCATTCCATGACAAAGGGGACTGAGTTTCATAAACTCTTCAAGAAAATACACAGAAGGCACCTGAAAAAATAAGATCTTAACTCAGATGACGGGTCAGTCGTTCATCTTATCTTCGAAACGGAACGACCGGTCAAGTCAAGCAAGTAATGATAGTGTTTGTATTAGTCTTAAGCTGCTTTTTAGTCATCGGACACAGCGGCGATTTATAATTCCGTCGTTATATATGAAATGATTCATGGAATCCAAACTAAATCCTAGGATAATTAAACGTCAACAATTTATCCGAGAGCTACAGGCACGATTAAACAAATCAATCCAAAACTCTTTTAGATCGGCGAGTGACGTTGATAAACCTGTAAAAGTGACCGGAAAGACCTGAAGCCTCGATCTCCGCAACTTCTACGGCTCTGTTGCCCCTGGGGAGGACCTTAATTACAGACCGGCAATAACAGAAATAAACAATTGTCCACATACACTATTCCTGGTATTGTGGTTTGCCCAAAACTGAGAATGAAGTATTGGTTTTCATCCACTCGGTCAGTGAAACATCGGCCAATTTCGTGTTAGTAAAGTGCACTTGATGGTAATTAAGTCATTTGGAGCACTTGCATATTAACCTATTACGTGACTCCAAAGTAATGAACGGCCACGTGCACTAGCACTTGGAGCTTCAATTCTTTTCGATTGCCAAAAGGCTTTTTAACAGGACCATTAAGAATAACCCTTGGGGTTGTATTTTGTAAGTTAAGTTATGATTCTTCAAACCCCAGGTATATGACCAAACGTTATATCTAAAACACATTGTATACAGAAAATGAACTGAGATACCTTCCACCTACCTACCTTATTATAAAAGTTCATGTATAAGTTATCGTGAAACTTGTGTTTTACTTAATTGCACGTTTCCAGATTGACAGGTCAACAAAAAAATGAAAAAAGTAAAATTTGTTATTTTGTCATTTGGAAAATCATTACAGTAAAATAAATTTCATCATTATTGACTGTAATTAATGGCCAAGTAGCACTTAAACTAAATCTGACGAAATGGAAGTCGGAAGGAAAAGCAAAGTACTTTTCGTCCATGTTGTATTTCATCAGACGAGAGCACAGCTCCGGGCAAACTGCGAAATCGTTTTCTACAAGTGCTCGAGGTAACATGGCATAATGGGCGAAATTGCCTTGCAAATAGTCAAATTCGATCAGGCAGTTTGTAATTTCCTTCATGCAGTAGCTTTCTGATCTAAATATTGATAAATTGCCCAACGCATTAATTATCCTAACAGAAGGCTGCCAAGCTAGGCTGTCGCGCGCTTCAGTTGTGCTTGAGTAAGCAAACCAAAAGGTGTTAAATCGAAAAGCAAAGCAATGGAATTGCAGATAGTCTGACAACGTGGTCGGCATATTGGACGTATTATTTTACGTCATCATTGAAACATCTTTGTCATGTGTATCAGCGTTAGATAGGTTGATAGCTTTACTGCCAGGTATTCTGCCGTGTAAATGATTTAACTTCTCTAAAATTTGGCCATTTTAAAGTTAATGCACACATGCATTAATGATTATAGAAAACTCTACTTCATTCTTGTTAACACATTTCTGTAAGAAATCATAAAATATCTCCAACGTTAAAGGAAAATAGCATTTTTATCTGCCGTTCGATCGTTGGCACTTATAATCCTCTCTCTCTCTCTCTCTCTCTCTCTCTCTCTCTCTCTCTCTCTCTGATTTAGGATACGTTTATTTTCCCTTTATTGACAGTGTGACCACTATTTACTATCATCAATCACTCTTGAACTCTGTGTTAATAAGTGTGACAAACATGTCGATAGCCATAGGGGTATCTCTTTCTATAATTCGGTTTATATCGGCAGTTTGATTTCATTGTTGAAGATTAGGTTGCTCCCAATTAACGAGAAGCGATCCGTGGGCCATTTTGAGGCAAGTCGCCAGGAGAGTCGTTCCGAGCTCCCGCATTGTGACATAAGACAGTAACAGCGATAACTGATACCTATTTATTTATTTATTTATACTGAACAACTTTTCAAACCGTTTCCGTTACTTATTTTCAAAATGACAAATATTGTATCCAATCCAAAAAGTTTCACCGAGATCTCTTTTGTCGATAATTAATAAAGCATTGCGTTGTTATTTTTTTCCTTAAAAACCTAACAGTTTAAAATTGACTGCGGTAGACATTAAGTAAAATGTGTCACGTGATACTGTGCATTTAAAGCAAGGCCGTCATTTAACATGAACACCGTATGTCTCCGGGATTTGGGGGGGATAAAAGCAAAGCTGGCGCGGGTGATAAGAGAACGGACGGGGAAAGTCATTCGTTGCACTAAAACAATGGAAAGTTCCACCGACCCGGCTTAGCTTTTCGAGCCTTTTCAGTTTACGAAAACATGAAAACAGTTTCATGAAAAAAATGTTGTGCAATATTATACTTAAAACTATTATACTTCACATATGATGTGCAGTAACAGACACTCGGCAAAAGTCAACACTGCCCGCGACTCCGTTCCTCATCTGAAGATCCAATGGCGCCTTTACATGCATTGCATGCGCACTTATATGACTTTACATGTTTTTAGATGTAACCGATTCGTTTTCAGTATCTTAGATACCCACTGCCAATTTTAATTCAAGTATCTTTGATTTGACTACGTCACTGGAACATGAGCGTTCTCTTTATTGACACATCGGGCAGATGAAATCTGCGTTATCCGTTCCTTTATCAAATATATATACAAGACCTGTATTACATTTCCTTCTGCTTATCTGGAAATGATTGCAAAACTCAATTTGATTCTCCGCAGATAACATTATCTAATTTGTCTGCCTGCGTCAGATGCTTGAAATTGATAGGCTGCAAGACAGAATATCACTTGAAATGAAACTGTGCTGTGCTTCTAGTTCGTGGAAAACTCATAGAATTTAAGGACAATTCCAGTAGTCCCTCGACTCCCCCTTTCCGGTTCAGTTTTCCCCTGGGAGTTTCTGACTAGTAAAGGATCAACCGGAGCCGTTTTACAATTTATATTTTTGCTACAGAAAAGACTGCCCCCCCCTCGACCCCCTACCAACACCACCAACACCACCACCCTGCCCAACAATATTCTCCTGGACAATTTTCTCATGCGCTGGGAAAGCAATTTATCTTACACATGTGCGATTCGACATTTATACTACATTTTTTATGGCATAACATTGAAATATCCCAGAGTAACCTCTTCAATCAAATGCCAATAGATTATCTGATTATGTTAACTTAATACATTTCCTCATCTAATTTCCATCTTCGCAAGCACCTCCAATAAAAGTCTTTTAAACTTAAACTCTCAGTAATATCAAATCATTCCCATTTATCCATCTTTAGTTGATAACCAACAATTGCGATTGTTAATCAACTATTTAGACCCCTCTAACTGTGAAATGCTTCTATATGCATATAATATGATGGCCGATATGAACGGCTGACAGTTATGGAAAGAATCAACAACCGCACGTATTCCTTTTTGTACACACGCGTATAGAAACACGTTCTCTCAACAGTTATGCGTCTGCCCTTTTCAAGACCCCTTGGGAACACCATTTCAAGTCTTATCCGATACACAGGAAACGTGAACGTACATTTATGTGACCATGAAAAATACTGGTGGCATTCAAATAAAAATAGCGTTTTAATAAGTGATGCGGTGAACGTATGGGAAACATACGATTTAATGATGAAACTATTACCGATAAAATATTTTCAGTATATAATGATAAATCGTTTGAAATGTCTGACGTACGAGAACACAATGTAACCACTATAAAACATATTTTCTTATACATGTATGTAAATATATAAACCGGATAAATGTTCAATACCTCAAATCGACTAATGTCGCTGTCGAGAAAATGTCTTTAACACTAGAGATGGTCATGTTTGGGGAAATGATTCAGTTTGCATTGTGTAGTAAAAATATTGTCTGGGTAGAATCGCCTATTAGCCTATTGGGGTTCGGGGGGGGGGGGGGGTCTGACTGTCCGGCCGTAAAATGTCCAAGTATCAAATCCAGAGTTTTGACACTTCTCCTGTAGCGTTGTCACCAAAATACGGATTTCCCCAAAACACTCGTGGTAGAGTACGGCACAAAACAAGCAGCAGACAGTCTGCCTGAGATGAGTAGTTAATAATCCTGATGACACAACTGTCATTCATCAATTTCACGCAGGATAACGACACGAAGGTTAATTTAATCTGTACCCCGAAGACACTCGCCAGTGGAGTCCACTGTTTGATATGCAAACCATTAAAGTGGATCAAATCCAAGGTCACGATTTTGCCTACAATGGCTATGGCACGGGGTCCGTTACACCATAAATTGGTGTAATCTAATATGTAAATGTAATTTAGTAATATAGCGACTTTTACACATCTAGAATGTATCCGAACCCAATAACTCGATCGACTCATATTCATGGTTTTCACCGGTGACTTATGAAGAGACTGTCTTGATCAGATTAACTAAAGACATTTAGGCTAACATAGAATTGACGGTATATTTTGCTTACAGAATTGTTGAAATTTCATGTATCGTTGCATTTTATGTTGAAAATGTAAGAGGAAAGGTTTATAAAGTGTCTGTGTGTGTGTTAAAGAGAGAGAGAGAGAGGAGAGAGAGGGATAGGGATATATAGAGAGAGAGAGTGAGAGAGGGGAGGAGGGATGAAGAGAGGGATGGTGGGAGAGGGAGAGAGGGAATGTTGAATAGCAAACAACCGATAAATAGTCATTTTAACGATGTCCTAACCGTTGTTAACTGCTTCACACCATATTGTCATTGCAGCGCTGCACTCCGTGTGTGCCGAGAGACCGTTCACCGCGTCACAGGAGTACAGGATCAAGAAGATGTTACTGGAACGGTACGACAGGTCCACTCGGCCCGTGAAGAACGACAGCACAGCCATCAATATCAAAATAGCCATATCTCTGTACCACATTCTTGACACGGTGAGTAGTTGCTCTGAACCTCACTTGTTATTGTCCCGACTAAATGTAGTAGATTTCCTAGAAATGACTCTCTCCACTTTTCACACTATCATTTCATTCTCAGGACATCAGTTTTCGCAACATTGGCATGTTAGCGGGACAAGATTTCGCGGAAAACGGATACTTTTTCAAAACAATGGCTTTGCTGAGGAATAATGAAAGCAAAAGTTTATCTCCAAGTTAACCACCCACCTAACAAGAAACAGATTGATTTTCAGACATCATATCTTTGATTCGATATTCAGCAGATCGGAAAAAATTAGAAAAACATTGATTGTGGGAAATTTCAGTTCAGTGTATCAGTTTGTAAAATACGACATTGCCATAGATGTAGAAACCTACAGAGAGCGGTTGTCAGTGTTCTCGAAATTGTACAACTGTACGACTATATGCGCCTTGGTTGTAGAGTTTCTATTTATAACAGTACACGTCAAATTGACGGCATATCGTTCGGATGGCGGGGATACAACTGTACCCATTATGAAAAGCCTAACTTTTCTCACAATATAAATACAATGTCATCAAAGAAGAGCATTTGTTTTAGCTGTTCCAGGATGACAACTTTGATGTATGTACAGGATTCTGGTTTGCATTTGATTGCAAAAAAAAAGAAATGCTATCGATGTAAACGGTCGCCTGGGGACAACAGGATGCCATTGTTGATTTGGAACGTCTTAAAATTGCAACAAGCAACTTTGCATTTCCCAAAGATTGATCAGATGTATAATCCAAAAAGGGAAGTCCATGCAGTATTGGCTAATTTGAAAAAAAAAAAGATTGCGACTATGTTGTTTGAATCAAATAATTTATATTACAAAACCCGTTTGTATGCTGCGTATACGCCGTATGCATATACTTAAGGCAGAAAACAATTTTTCACTATTTGGTGAAAACTACATACGGAGCAATTCACTTAGGTTTATCGCTATGTCGATTTAAAAACAGTATGTATTAGACGATATCTGTCTCTCCTGCTATCTATTAGTAAATCAAACCATTCACCCCTCATTTAGAAAATACCAGGCCGAATGTATGGAAACAAGTCTCCATATCAAGCACCGCTCTGTCCCCTTTTCTTCTTATCTATCATCCATTTTCCTATTTAAATTTGCTCTTAAATACAAATAATCAATTGCATAAAATCAAATTATTAACAAAGCATGCCCTTGTGTGAAATTCGCAACCGTTAAAAGGTTAATTAATTCCTTGCACATTTTCTAGGGGCAATATACGGAGTATAATATATGCATAATCGTTGTTTTTGAGAAATTGGTAATTTAAGTCCAGATGCTTTTTTAATGTGCGATCTAAAAGCAATGGAAAAGAAATTAGCACTCGCAATGACCAGCACTACCAAATGACCAGGTCTTTTTTCTCTACTGCAACCATTGGACCAATAAAACAAACCTGTATAATAGGTCCTAACTCAACCATAATATGTGATACTGAAATTTCGAAGATATTGAGTGGATAATGCTGCAGGAACACAAAGCTGAAACTTGTGCTGTCCCCATGATGTACCCAGTATGGGTTCCAGGTGATACACAACACTCAATATGTTGAATTTGTCACCATGGCGACCCAACTCCACTATAATGTTTCGTTACCCACTGGAGGATTTAAAACAAAATAAATAAATAAATAAATAAATAAATAAATAAATAAATAAATAAATAAATAAATAAATAAGGAATCGGCTCAAAATGTCTCTGGCCAGTCTTTCTGCTTTATTGTTATAATCGTCCTTGGCTGTTGACACGACCATGTGAAACATCATGATGCAGCGAGAATATGAGTAATACACACTTACAGTGTAACATATATGTCTATAATTGGTTAGATGTGGTTAAAACACTATTTAAAAAGCGAAATAAACCGCTAGTAGCTGGTATCTTTTTATTGATTATGTCTCATTGTAAAGGGTTTGTATTCCCAATTGAACGTTGTAAGCGCTAAAATCCCAAACGCTTGGTACGGTGCCAATGACTCCCATTTAATGACAATTACTGGGTTTTACATAATGGTGGTTTAGGTTAGGCATGTTGACATATCTTTTTACTTGGAATTGTCAAGTCCATCTGCGCCTCAATTTTACAGATCTTACTGGATTTTTATACAGCAAAACAATAACTATTTCCTGTCAGCAATTTTTCATTTATCCAAAGAACATCCTATGAAAAAAAAACTGTTGGGAAATTGAAGATCTATAAACCGGTTTTGGTGGTCAAAGTTTCTGTTTTTACCGTCACGAGTTAAAGCCGCCTGTCCTCCTCCATTACGAAAGTAACTCTGTGAGCATGCAGTTTTGGATATGGTGCACTTTGGTGAAAAAATTGAATATTTTGCTGTAGAAAGGTTTAACGTATGCATTTAAAACGCAGCAGTTTATATAACGGGTCCTGTGAGAATAGCATCAACTACTCAATAACTCCTCACCCTATGTTTTTGCCTTTTACTAAGTCGATTTCCTAGCCCATGTACAATTAATCAAACTCCTATTTGGCCCATGTTACCGCAGCAATGTTTGCTGTCAATTGGATTTGATTCGTCGTTACATGAATAACGGTGATGAAGAAGAAAATAGCGTGGTATAATAAGCTGACCTCGGTAATAGCCCCAGTACTCTGAGCACTTAATGCCTGTTGATTGCACGCGGAAATCTAAGGCCCTACGTAACAAGCGCTGGATCCGGCGCGTTAATTCAGTAGATATTTGAGCCAATGGTGTTTTACTGGTAGTTAAAGGCACACAAATTAGACATTTATCTTGCTAAAAAAAAGTACTGGAAATTACAACAAAAAAGCAATAGTCTGTCTGAAACCGCCGAGAAAAAGACGACTGACAAATATATAAACCTGTTTTCGAGTTCTAATTTCTTATTGTTACGGTCACAATTGGAATCCGCAAGTTCCCATCACCATTACGATAATGACCCAACAATTAAAGCTTGAGAATTTAAAAATCGGAAGTTCTGATTTTTGGACGGTTCGGATATGGGTTTTCTTAGTTATTAAGGGTAAAAGGGAGTGTGTGAAAAGCGCTAAAACAAGGAGCGGAGAAACGGACACATGCCCCACCCTTGACTTCCGAGGCTCCCCCTTCCTACTTTCCCTTCCTAGCCCATGTCCATCTCTGTGCCCTATGTATTATAGTAAATTTGCCCTTGTCTTCTTTTTATATTTGCTGAGCGAAGTGGGTCTAATTTTTTATACCCTTAATCCCCATCCACTATGCAAAAAGGTCCGCCATATATGACTGTATGGTACAGGCTTTCTCAGTGCACGATCCCAATCACCCGCTACAATATGTTTTAAGCTGTTTTATTCTTTATCATTCGTAGGACGAGAAGTTCCAAACAATACAGGCACTGCTGTCCATTCGATTGGTAAGTTATTTTTCCTACGTTTGTTGAAACGTAAGACATTTCAAGGAATGTTATAGAGACTTGTTCATCCAAGTTGTTTTTAAATGCATCACTCTGGCAATTTAAGAAAGAGTATGATGCAATATTTCAGCAAGAGAGCAACTGATCACTCATCATCTAATAAGTTTCAAATATTCAGGCCTGTGTGTTCTGTCATTTAATTCCATTTATTTGTGTATACATATATTCGTGCATATCTACTTTAAGCGAAATAGGAAAGAATAGTAAGGTTAATTCTAGCACCCGATCCTAGTGAGGCGTATAAAACAGTTTACAAAATGAATCCTTCATCGCTATTCCATTCTATTCTATTATTTAAATCCACGCGTTCTTTCCAGCGCTGGAGGGATGAGCACTTGACGTGGAACCAGTCAGAATACGGTAGGGAGCGGATCTGGGTTCCAGCCAATCAGATATGGGTGCCAGACGTCGTCATCAACAATAAGTAAGTACGCACAAAGCGTTCTACAGTTTCCTCTCATGAAGAAGATATCCCTAATATATCACTATCGCTCTCTGCAACTATTTGTCTATAGACCGACGGACGCAATGTAACACTGCAGCTGCATGGTTTCTCGCATAATCATAACAAAAGTAGAATTACGTAATATTATCAAATTAAATTTCAATTTATGTTTTGCTTCATCAAAATGACACCATTTATTTATGTTATACATGCCCATGTATAACATAAACCGTTCATTTCCTTAGAAATAGGGGCCATTCAGAATAAGTGATCCGAGTACTAACTGATCCACCAACTAAATATGGCCGACCCCACTTCAAAAGCCCAACCGCTAATTCCATCATGGTCTCCCCGCCTCCACCTGCGCCGTCGCTGCAGGGACCTTGCACCTAAACCCCGGAGCCGAGATTTAAGGCGTTCAATGGTGCGTGTGGAGGCGGGGAGACCATCGGTAATCAGCGGCATCGCTTTTAAAGTGGGGTCGGCCATATTTAGTACTCGGATCATCTGTTCTGAATAGCTCCATGCAAAATGATGGGATTATCTTGCCAACAGTACCAAGGCCACCAGAACAAGTTAAGCTTGCCCATTTAGTAAAAAGCAAGATAAAATGTCAATACTAAATGTGGCGTACAAACTTGCATCGATGTGTATAAGGAATCGTATCAAAGGTTTTTTAAAAGCGTTGCCATCATTTACCACCACTACATAAAATACCTGACCGCTGTTAAGGCAAGTCTATTTTGCGGGGACTTTTGATTTAATTGACTGGAATTTAATTAACAAAACTTCGAATTCGTCTGTTTTACAAAAATCAATAATAAAATGGATAAAACCTTTCCTCAAGGAATCCTCTTCTAGCGTGTTGGTTAATGGTTTTTGCCTCCTCTTTCTTTTAAGTTTCTTATGGCTGCCGCCAGAGGGACTTTTCCCCGACCTCTTCGTACAAAGCGCAGTGAAAGGGTAGTCATATATAAGTTTTCATAATAAATAATCGGACATTCTTAATTTCTCAACATGTCGATGACATGGCCATTTCTTAGATAGGACTGAAAAAGTTTCAAAGTCAACAAAGTTTTTCGTGACTTTTCATAATTTCATGGTCTACAAAAGTAAAATAAAAATTAAATTTGTTCAGTAGCTAAATAAAAACAACAACAAAAATATTAATCATGATAATAATAATTAATATCATGAAATACAAAAAGTTAAAACTTGATTGTATTGGTGATGTTTTTTAAAAATTGTCAAAATCTTAGAAATTGATTTTCGGTGATTGTACAGAAAATGGTTGAAAAAATCAGAGAAATGAGAGAAACTCAGATTCGACATAATTATGTCACTATGGTATTTTCAGTCATCAACCGCCTTGGGAAGAGTCGTAATTATAAAAACCTTAATTCATCCCACAGCGACTCATATACATGTACTTTGTTTTCCACGGTGTCAGTACAAAATAATGAATTTGTAGATAAATCACAAAAAAAGCAACACTTCTCGTTCTAATGGAATGGAAATAATGACAGCGTGAAACTACATGTTATTACACAATCAAATTACTGAAGGCGGAATAAAAGATTCTGGTATCATGCATTATACAGATATCTCGGAAAGTGCATATCTGAGAGAATCATGACTACGGGTGTCCACTGGGCCGAAACGGGAATAATTGAAATGCAGAACATTTTATGCGTAGCAACAAACTGGTTTAGAATTTTAATTAAAAGAAAATTTAAAGTGGTCGGTGATTGGTGTTAAGTATTATAAAGACGAAATGATTTTATTCCAATGATGATTTCCTGAAGGTATCCCTATAGTCAAATGATAAAATGCATATAGGCTATAGTCCTGTTTTCAAGGGAATAAAGTCGGCGAATATAACATTAATTTGGTTGATGCAGAGGGGAATTACGTAACGTATCACCCGTTGGTGGAGAGGCTTGGCAATATAATTGACGCCGTTAAATGTATTTTGGCACTGTAATACTTGGTGTGAAACGTGACAAAAACAAAATGTCAGTAAACGCATTCTGCAGATCGTTTTCGAGTGAAAAAAAGGTTCATACTAGAAGATATTTCCCCGGAGGAAAGGAACATCATCTCCTGAACATTGGAAAAAATGCCTTTGACTAAAATAATTTTGTTGCTAAATTGGTCAAGTACAACAGTCATCAAAATTAACAGATCTAAAATATAGGCCTATCTCTATGTAATGACAGTGCGATTTATTTGGCATGGCATTAGCACGTTGTCTTTTCCATCTAAATGTGTATTATGTCTTCATATAATTTATGTGACTTCAAAACACTGTCCGATATAAGCAATTTTAAAGGATTTCATGCCATTTATCCAATTCTCTTCATCAGCGCAGACGACAGCTTCGCCATTTCCGGTGCCTCAACCAACGCAATCGTCAGCTCTGATGGCAGCATTCTGTGGATGTATCCGGCAGTTATCAAAACTTACTGTACGCTGAACGTACGCTATTTCCCATTTGACGCCCAGCAGTGTGAAATCACCTTCATATCCTGGACGTACAGCGGCTTCGAGCTCAACCTGACGGACGACGAAGAATTTAAGAACATCAATTACTACCGTCCGGAAAACCAGGAGTGGCTGGTGAATGACATTACGTCAGAGCGCCACGTCGCCATGTACGCCTGCTGCGCTGAGCCCTATCCTGACGTCACAATTACGCTGCATCTTAAGCGTCGAAGTCTGTTCTATATCTACAACCTCGTGTTCCCCTGTATCCTGATCTACTTGGCGTCCCTGTTCGGATTCTTCTTACCCGTGGAGTCCGGAGAGAAGGTGAACTTGGAGATCACCATTTTGCTGGCCCTTGTTGTCTTCCTGATGTTCATCAGTCAAAACCTACCCCCTACGCCTGACGCCATACCTTTCCTAGGTACGTAAATTATTTTGAAGTCCGGCACTCATGAGTGTAGAACTCGTATATATACATAACAAGTAGTTTTACAAAACGAAGTTGTCATTGTCCGTTTATTTGTTGTAGCCTATCACAGCAAAGTGCTTTTAAAGATTTAGATATTACAAGAGGAATATTGGAATAAGGTAGTTGATAGTCACCTCCATCGGCAGATTCATTCACCTTGCAACCCCCTCCCCCTTCATGACTATAATTGCACTCATGTGAACTCAGATAGCATGTACCAGTACACCAGACTGCTATTTTCAATTTATAGCCTTATAGCTGAATTTGTATGATGACGCATTCTGTACAATTCCCATTAAAACCAAAGTTGCTTTCCTTCTATCCAGATATGATCCTGGGGGTGAGCATGACCATGATTTTCATCTCCCTGGTCATGGCAGTTCTGGTCACCAACGTCTACTTCAAGAAGGACTCCAACTCCCCGCCGCCCAAATGGATCATGAACCTGCTGAGGAGATGCAAACGCGGCAAAAAGCGGCGCACCACAAACTACGAGATGTCCAAGTTTGGGAACGGCAACGCCAAGTACGATCTGGACGAGTTTGAAGGCCGGTCCTTGAGTCCTCCAAACATGAAGTGCGGCTGGTGCGGAGAGGACGGCAAACAGATCATTATTCCGAACTGCCACGAGGAGTGGACGACCCTCGCGCGTCTGTTAGACCGTCTGTTCTTCTGGGTATTCTTCATAACCAGCTCCATTGCCTTCACCACCGTCTTCTGCCAGATTCCAAGAGAACTGCTCTTATAGACAGATAACCAACGCACACAGACTGCCCGAAAGGGACTTATAGTTAACAACTTACTAATATGTCAGATGAATCCAAGTCCTCCAAGCGAGCCAACGGAGTGGCTTCCGAAATGGCTGCACTGCTTGACATGTTGAACCCAGTATGACAGCACTGCAGTGTCGGTTATCTCTGTACATACATTATTATATCATTCAGTAGAGGCCAAGGACCACTCTTGGAATACAGTGTCTTTTCTACGTTCGGACCGATGGTGACGAGCGCTAAGTTTCCCCAAGGAATGTTGGCGTGGCGATCCACGTTATTTTCAGTGAGGTAGAATTATTTGAGAAGGACCGCGTTTAGACAGGAGCGGTTGGAAGGGGTGGACTGCATAGCCCTGAGCAAAGTGCTATCTACCGTGTATATGGTGTATTAAGGAGGCCTAGCTGCCGCTTAATGTCTTCTTTGCCATTTTGTTCATATGTTATATACATGGAAGCGATTCAGAACTCAAACGATTGGTGGCTATGCGTCAATTAGGTCCTTGCGACAGCCATCGCTAACTTTCACTGTAGCTGTGCTTCGTTCACTGTAGTAATAACGAAGTTTCACGTGCCTGTCGCCTGGCGGAATATGGTCCGTCACAATGGGAAAAAAGATATCACATGTGAACAGAAATTTGCTGCATTAATGTGAACCTGTCCATAAAATTTGATTATCAATGAACGCTAATGGGAAAGGTGTCATTTGGCATGTCATCACGGTTGATATCAGTTCATTAACGTTTGAAAAAAAATCCCTCATATTCCCGGAATTATCATCTTTGAAGTTGGAGAAGTCTAGAATGTGTAAAACTGATGTAGAGAGCTGGGATGTCTTTCATATCTATTGTGGGAAGCGCTTACTAGTCGGGTCATTAATAGTGGCTGAAGCTTCCATTCTATTACTATAATTAACTAGAAAGCCACCCGGAAAGAGCATCTGTGTTCAGTGTAAATAGACAAAATGTATACGGCAGTTCCCGTTCTTTCTCTCTCAATATGTCTTTTTCTCTCGGATTTCAGAGCAAAATGTAGGACGAAGATCAAACAGCGCTCTTATGTTGTATATTGTAGCTGTGCGCCAAACATAGGAGCTGTGAACGCAACTGACAAGAACAACACGCTTTGCTCCAGATTCGATGTTGATAAACAAATTGGACGATATTGTAAGCTTCGGAGAGTTCCAGTGTTTCTTTATATTTATCGAGGTTGTTTATAAAAATATGGTCAACTATCTGGCCGATTATCTCTTCCATATACTGTAGTGAAGAGGTGGAATTTCTTACAAAGGGTTATTCTGAAAGTAAGCAAGTTGTATATGTAAATAAGGTGTATATGGTAGATAAAAGTAGCCATTAAATGTCAAAAGTAATACGGTGCTAAGTTTTATATGTCGACTGCTGTTGCACCGATGCCCTGCTGTCCCCCCTCTTCTCTTTTCTCCCTCTCTCTCTCTCTCTCTCTCTCATCTTACAATTGGACATTTTTTGTATTCTTTTAGCAATGATCAATCTGCCTTTTCATGTCTTCTACTGAGCATCCCTCTTGTTACTTCTGTCACGTGGGTATCACGCCTCCTTTTCAATACGACAAGTTGAAATGAGCACGATCAACTACTGGAATGTAGAACTCAATAAAATTGTCTCCACATTTCTTGTCGTGTTGTTTATATTTATATTAACTGAGTCCACTGGAACATAAAATGTTAATTCAAAATATACCAAAATCAACATATATATCAAAGTATCAGATGCTAACGGTATAACAAACGTTGCTGTATCATGATAATATATCATTGCATTTAGTATTCCATTAACGTTTCAATACATCTTTCAATAATATCAGAAACTTATTCATGTCGACGTTAGAAGTCAATCTTATCTACAAGAGTGCAGGTACAAAAATAAAAAATAAGCCATTTCTTCCTTTTTGAGACAGGTCACATCTGCATATCTAAATACACCTCGACAATAATTCACCCAGATTCCTATTAGACATAGATTTAAGTAAGGACCTGCTAGAACCTCCGACAGATAACTTTTGTGAAGCCGAACTCGCTTTTGTTTATCGAGAGGCGCAGACCCGCCTCCACATACGCACCTGTGCCCTTTGTGTGGCCTGATTTATTCCAGACTTTCAATACAAACGGATTAAGCGTGAAAACAGTGAGGTAAAATAGCTAAAAGTAGGGCGAGTGATTCACAGGTGTGTGTACAATGCAGTACAATGTACGCACTGCTGTATGCACAGCAGTGGTCCCCGCACATAAGGATTAGAACGTACATGCACGGAGTACATGAGGAATTGGTCCAGTGAATACACGTAGAGCTATAGACAGACTGTATAGATAAACTACTACATTTACACTCACGTACACGAGGATGCTATCACGTACGTGTTTATGATGCCTGGTGGGTAAAGGTCGCAGAAATAAACTGGGACTTCGTGTTGCCAATGGCAGATACATTGAGACTGGGCCTATACATGTATCTCAGTGTCACCCGGTGTGTTTTACTGGTGACACTGTCTGTGACCTCGGCAAATGAAGGTAAGTGCCTATGTATAATGATACACACGGTGTGAATATAAATGGCACGCAGAGTGTAGGGTTTCATATCAGTATATGTGTCTGGTAATACAACCTAGTTGTAAGCCCACACCGGAAGTGCACTTTTACTTTCATATCGTTGGTTTCATACGCTCACACTGGACGGTGCTGCAGTGTAGAATCCCGGGGAGGCCACAGCGGGCACGTGTTACCCCTTAGTTCTGGAGGTACCCCTAGTCGGCCACTTTTACCAGCATAACGAGATAGAACCCAGCATCTTTTCATTCCTTCCAGTATGTTATACTTTTTATTCCCTCGTTTACTACTGGTACATACGCATGTAGGATTTTTTTATCTTGTGCCACCCCCCACCCCCCCCCCCCCCCCTCAGGAAAATCCAAGACCTGCCATTAATATTAGTACATACCTCAATTATTAATGTCCATTCTCAAAGGGAAAAAAACACACACATGGCGATGTTTAAGTCCTATTATAAAGCTGACAACACCATCAGGTGCACTATCATCAAAGGAAAACTTAGAGGCCCTACTTTAGATTTATTCGTGTCAAGGGCCTATTGGTTAGATGCGGTATCCCTAAGATCGACAGCCTGCACGTGCGTACGCATACCGCATATTAAAGCAAGTATTGGTGCAGTTCATATACATGTACTTGTACCTGTTCAGTGTTCTGCACTTCCTTCAGGAATTTATTTCACTGAAGTGATCCTTTCATGCGTAGAGGGGATGAATGTTATCTACCCAGTAAATCACGCGTTCTGCAGAACAAATAAATTATAACAGATGAGATCACATTAAACATCATCATTTTACATGTATTCTAGCTGATGATCAAACCGCTCACGTACAAAGCGTCGGTCTTTTCAATACTGAGGTACACGTAAAGGTTATAAAGGCGGTCCAGATCCTCTGTATAGTCATAGCATGGGTTGCTGTGTAGGCCCCTATCCAGTCAGATTGAACAGCACGAGGCGGGCACATTGTTCATCCATCTGCATTACAGCACCTTACTAAACTGGCTTTTATCTTCTTTTTAGAGCTACCATGTCGCATACTATACCTTAAAGGAGAAAAAACAACTTTATCAAATTTCCCATGGCCTCTGTTTGGGAAGTTCTACTATCTAGACACTGCAGTTTACAGTACCAGTCCACACACAACTGTGTACAGACAGAGTGGGCAACATAATAGTGCCGTGACGTTATTACGGGACTCAAAAAGAGGCTGGGTGCTGGAGGAAAGGTCCGCTGGTGGACTAACAAACAAACTGTGGACAGATTCAGACATTTTGGGTAACCATTATGGGCATAGGTGGTCATTCATAACCAGTGATAGACAGACTGGCTTTGTGTCCACCAGGGGGCGCGGGTTTCACTGCGTGTCACAAGGTAAGCTAGACCGGTTGTCACAGAAATACTAAATTGGAAACTTGGTCTTATCTTTAAGACGGAAAAAAGTTCAGTCTGCCTGTTCTCTGACTCAAGATAAATAAGAAACCTAGATAAAGATGCTGTGCATAGCGTTTTGGGTCAAAAGTTGCTAAACTTAAAAGGCTAACAACTCTTCGTACATGGCCATACATTCCTTAGTTCATTCAAATATATAAATAAATGTCAATTTTCAAAATCCTTCACAATTCTTTTACTCTTACGTGTCTTATTACCCCCTCAGCATTATTCGGCTTCTCCCAAGTCTACATAGCCAGCCTCGTCTTTAACGGACTTCCCCAGGGTTACAAGTCCCTGGAGACCTGTCAACAGGGCTGTGCGGCTAATAACCTTTGTTGGGCAGTCAACTGGGACTTCTATTACAGCCAATGTTTCTTCCTGCTGACCACAATGACCAGGACGTGTAAGGAGGTAGAGATGGACAGCGGCTATAAACTGGACGGAGCCAGGGATATGGCCCACTACAGACGTGCAGGCTGGTGCCAGGGTAAACATCTAGACTGTTTTTATTTCTATGCTGAATGTACTGGTAAAGCATATACATGTATTGCTGAATAATTGTGTCCAGCTGCACCAAGTTAAAACTTAGTATTAACTTCCAAATGGACAATTTTAGTCAACGCTGCCCTCAAATAAAGCAAAAGAGTTTACATTTATTTCCATTCTTTGACATTATCTACTTACTGTTCATAATTTCATTTACCACAAAAAATCGATTGATTTGACACGGTTTAATCTGCATCAATAAAGAGGTCATATAATCAAACAAAATAAATAAATAACTAAATAAAAGTAGAAAATATTCCATAAAAATTGTTTGCATTCTAGATGATTTTTGCCTGCTTGATGGCGCCACACGTGTGAACTGCTCCCACACGTGCTACTCCTACCCTGCCAGTGGGACGGTGTGGGGATGTCAGTGTGACACAGGGTACAGCTACTGTGGACAGCACAGCACGTGTTGTGGTGAGTAGGAGTCCAAGTTCTGTGACTACTGTTAATTCTACGGCAGATGAAGTGAGTTACTTTGAGAAAAAAACTGGAGCATATTGCGGTGTTTTATGAACTTTTTATTACTGTTTTGAAGTTTTTATCATGCCCTGTAACATTCTGAAAATGAATATGTTCTGGTCGCTATTTCTGTCAGTCCTGGTCGTCGCCGTTGCCCAAGCTGTTGTTGTTAGACACGTCTGTTGACACCCTATAAGTGCCATACCGTATTTATGTTTTTCTTTAAATTCACTGAGTGATCAAAATATAAACGCCTTTCGAAAATCAGCATGGTTGAATTTTTTTCAGTTGTTGATATTTTGTACATGTAACAGTTTTCTCTGTTTGGTGTTTGTCTAATAAGCAGCTCTGCTCTCTAGCTTTGTGATAGGCCACAAGTAAGCTAGTAACATGATATTTGATAGTTCTAAATTGGTGATATTTATAATGCTGGTGTTTTTTTTTTTTTTTTTTGTCCAGACCGTGACGAGTGCGCCAACAGGGAAGACTACTGTCCCCCGAGTCAGTTATGCCTCAATACTGCCGGGAGATATTCCTGTTTAACGTGTCCAAGCGGGTACACTGTAGACGGGACGCAGTCCAAATGTGTGGGTAAGTGTAATCCTTGGCCCTATTTTGTGGGAAAATCAGCTTCGGCTGACATTTTAGCTGACTTCTGGAATGTTGCGTTTGACATAAAGAAGACCACTTGTTTCGCCTTTTTCGGAATAACAACGTCGTATACACCGTTTGTACGAACTCCCTTTTTACTGGTGACTGCGTAGCTATAGGTTTGTCAACTTGATTACATTTCTAGTGGTGCTATTTAACACAAAACACTTTAAAGCCAAAAACAAAATGTCAACTTTACATGTGAAGTGGGTTATTTCAATTAAGCACTCTTCAGTTTGGTAGTCAACTGTAGTCATATCAGCTGTGTAAGGTGAGTTCTCATAGATTTAAAACATCTCATTTATCACAATATTCCTTTTAAAGTTTGTCATTTTCTGTTACTTACGAAAATATATATTTGACATAGACCTTTCGAAACTTTTATGTCATATAATGCTGATAATACGAGCAAAGAGAAATTTCAACCAGCAGGTTGTTCGAATTAATTCAGTGACTACATTGTAGCCTGTGTATTTTTAAATAACTATTAAAATAGTGTTAACCTTTATTCCTATATTTACAGATGTAGACGAGTGCACACTTGGTGCGGCAAACTGTAGTCAGTTATGTAATAACACGGAGGGTGGATACCACTGTTCGTGCCAGCCAGGGTTTACTCTGAGGGAGGACAATACCTCATGTACAGGTAAGAAACGCGGAATCGTCTGCAGTTTCACGGTGATTCCCAATGGCTAATCCCAGGAATGGTACAGTGGACACGTGTCACCCCTCTGCCCGACCCCCCCCCCCGACCCTCTCGCACCCCTAGGTTTCGGTGGTACCTTTGTACCCTCTTCCACTATAATATAATGAACAATACACGCGTCTAAACCACTTTATTTTTCGTCTCTTTATCTTTCATATTATGGTTATATTTTCCTCGGCTAATTTATATTTTCCCAGCGACGCGAGTAACAGTTTTTCGCTTACCTCCTCTCCCTAAGAAAATTCCGCAAAATCCGTCAGTTATATTGTTAAAGGTTATTATAGTTGAGAAATTGAGACACTAGCGTATTCAATTTATAAGTAAGTGAGCATAATCTATTACATAATCTTATCAGTGACGCACACATTTGATATCTCTCTTTTTTAGAAAATAATTTGACCGGAGAGTCTTTACCTCCCTCGGGTAAGTGGTAACTCAGGGACTGTATTTATCTACTCTATAATAATAGTAACATATTAATATGTAGATATGTTTTGTTTTTCCCAGAACCACGCTGTGTGGGCTATATAAGATAGCTCTCAACTTTTATGAGAAACTCTAGCAGACGTTCTATCTCTGAAACACCTCTAGATCTATGTACATGTACTGGGGGTATATCCATTTTTAAATTTTTTTATACAGCAGAGGAACATTATTAGTAGGCCTATACTGAGTCTTACACGTTATGTGCACATGTATCTCAATGCCTGTATGACGTCATATGGCTATCACGTGATTTCAGGGGCGGTCCTCCAAACAGCGGTGGGCGTGGCTGCAGCTGTTGTCTTGATGGTTATGATTATAATCATTGTGTTGTTGATTTGCAGACGCAGGTTGGTTTTAGCAGTTACTTCTTATTGTAACATCCCGATTAAAATTTCAGAGATGTCTTTAATGAAGCATACATGTGACAATAGTATTGAAAACCGTTGTCGCCTTATTGGTAGATTTAAGCTCGATAATTTAAAAAAAATACTCATTAGAAAACTTTTAGCAAAAAAAAAAAAAAAAAAAAAAATGGCGACAAGTCGGCTTACCTGTGCTGTATCACATTCATTGCAGAAGGCAGAAAGCCACCCAGGAAAGGATGACAAACTTTACATACGGTGAACTGGAGCATTTAACACGCCCACAACCCCCTGGACTTTCAGTTCGACAAGACGGAAAACAGAACTGTTCGTCTCAGTCCACTCCGCAAGCATGCAACGGTCCGGTACTGGTCTCTGATCAAGGTGAAGGTCATTACTCAGAGGTTTCAACATACTACACAGAACCGGTGTATGCCGAGCCAGCAGACGTATCAGACGGTACACATGGATCCAGTGATGCCCCAGTACCTATAGATAAACACATGACTCATGCTTATGCCGTGACAGACAACATTAATATTCCTGCGCAAGATGACCGTTATGTGGACACTGCGCATGATGGAGAAATCCACATGGTGGAGAATGAAATCTATGAAGCCAGTTAGTCCTGTGAGAAAAAAGGGATGGGTGGGGTTTTACAACGCAACGACAACAAAATTAAGTCTCTCTAGTGTTCTGTTCCGTTAATTACGTGTTCAAGTGCATTATGTTCCTTGACATAATTTTTGGTTGTTGATTTATATGAATTATTAACGAAAAATGATGGTGAGATTAAACACTCTTCATGCTATAATGTGGCATAATGTTAATTAAATTTGTATTTTATTTTTACCAAACTTCCTGGAAGTAAGACAAGTGATTATTCCTCAACAAACATTCCTCGTTCCTTCTCTCTCTCTCTCTCTTTCTCTCTCTCTCTCTCTCTCTCTCTCTCTCACACACACACACACACACACACTGTCATAATTACGACCAACTTAAAGGAGCTTCAATCGACGCGACGTTATATAAGACGGCCTTACAACAAAGAGATCAGACTGCAACCTGGTACAAATGGGGTCATGACTTAAAGTAACGCTCTTTCGAGACCTTCTTAAAACAATGGACGAATCAAAATGATGTTACTTGATCTATAAATCAGAGTTCTCTCATTAAAATGAACATTTTGCAAGGCCAACTTTCATGGCCATGTCTAAATGCAGTGACTATTCTTGTCTCAACAACTGCATTCCATGCACTGAGTCACATCTATCACACTCCTTACCACACCCTACGTATACTTTATTGCTCTAACGAATTTTTTATTCCTTCCTTATATAATTTGAAAAAAGTATGAGAAACAGAAAAAAAAGATACAGTCTTGGGGGAATTTCATTTCAGCAAACTGATTAGCAGCAGAGCAAAGAAAAAATGAGTGACTAACGATTTAACGGTTTCACAGTCATTTATTTTGTGTGATCTAACAATGTACAACGAATGCCCGTCGTTACAAACGTATAACTTACATGAAGTGTATACTATGCCCATAACAAACATGATGTGCTCGTCAATTATTCTACCAAACTCGGTTCCTCGTCAAGATTATCAATGTACATTCTTCCCTGAGAATACTTGAAAAAAGAGAAAAAAAAATAAATGTACATGATAGCAATGTACACCTACAATGTAATGTTAGATGGAGAAATGTTATCACCGGACTTCTTTCTACAAGATCGACACTAATTTTTTTTTCTCAAGTGTTAAATCAGAAGTGATTCGCTTAAATGCGGCACCTGGCGCGTTTCAGGCTTAAGTTAGAAATGACAGTTGTTTAAGACTGTCATGACCGCACTAGCAGGCTAATCCTTGACCAAAGTAAATTATTTTCTCAATATCAAAATTACGATTAACTGTTATATTGTTGCTCTCAGTTAAGTGGACAGATAACATATCAGCTTGTGTATATCAATAGACAAACTGCACCGTTTATATACACGTTATCTGGATATCTGTAGGAAACGCAACCAGACTGGTAGGCTATGCACTTGGACATACATATGTAATAAGAGATTTTAAAAATCTTACAGTCATTGCTGTCGATTAATTCTGTCAAGTGACTTTCTGAGATTTGCATAAAGATTTTTGTCACCATGGTTATTCGGGAGCCACTTTCTGTTACTGTGAGTGCGAGACGCCGGGGCATTCCCTGTGCGACCCGCGAGCCCTCGTACATTTATCCCGATGCCGTGATTAGAGCCGATAGAAGGATTGCGTGAACGCTGTGGTTTCTGGGGCGCGTTCTTCTCTAACAGCTCGCTGAGCTGCTGTTGTAACTCCTCCAGCTCCTTTTCGTGCTTCAAGTCTTTCTCACGTTGTTCCTCTACGATGTCTTCTAGCTGACTCTCAGTATTGTTTTTCTCCGTAATGGCCTCGTCAAGACGTCGTCTGAGAGCAAAGTTCTGATCCCTCAGCTCATTTATCTGAGTTGATTGGTCTTTTATTTTCATGGCAAATTGTTCTTCGCGCAATTCGTGCCGTTTCACATTCTCGGCAAGACGCTTCTCTTGCATCTGTATGGCCTCTCTGATCACCTCAACTATAGGTTTGCCACACGAGGGGACCTCGTTGAGAGTGATATAGCAGTCTCTATGCGTCTCTTGATACCACTCTAATTCAAATCCCAGTTTCTCCACGTGATACTCCAGCTCTTCCAAATCGTCCATTTCCGAGAGATTCTTTGCCTTCCCAGCGCTGTCCGCCCGCATGAAGTTGGCACAAAGACGTTTCAGTTTCAGGTTAATGTTTGGCACCTTGAACTGGTGGCGCTCCAAGGAGGTCTCGTAGTCCCCCAGCTGGTCCCTCCAGTACGTGCGCTCGCGGTGGATTTTGGCTGCCAGAGCGTTTTCGATACTTTTCTTATTCGACAGGGGGACTTTTTTGTTCTCTCCGAGTTGCTTGTGGATGAAGTTGTTGACGTCATCACGGATATCATGATCTACATGTACTCGGGCAACTTAAAGAAAAAACGAAGTAAGTTGTTCACATTAAAATGATCCGGTTGCTTAATCCCTGATATTAGAAATATGTTCATAACTTTATTCCAATATTTGTTTAGACAGGGACAAAAGAGCATTTCAACAAGTTAATGATTTACAGCTACAACTTCAGCATGTATACCCTATATCTTTTGTGCAGTCTTACAACAGAGCAAACACAAAATTGAAACTAAGAGAAAACTAGCCATCAATGTGATAGATAAATAGATGAATAAATAATGCAACATATAATAAATAAATAAATAAATAAATAAATAAATAAATAAATAAATAAATAAATAAACAATAAAAGAAAGAAAGAAGGAATATCAGATTTTGCATAGACAAAGCGAGGCAGATCCCAGCACCATCATCATCATTATGTAGTCTCATTACCTCCGTGTCCTCGTCCAAGTTTGGCGTTATTCTCCTCCTCCTTCAGGACCTCCTTCATCCTCTTGGCCAGCCAGCTGTAGTCCTCCTCTAACACCCTGACCAAGTCCTGGAACGCTGAGGGTCCCCGTCTGGGCAGCATGTCTAGGACAGTGGTCATCTTCTCGCGGTCGCTCACGGACTCCTAAAATACGGAAATAATCAAATAGAAGGTGTAATGGGAAAAATACGGTGTAACTCATTCTAATATACTTTGAGACGAGAGGAGCTATAATAACACATTTGAAGTGACTATTTTGTCTTGTTTGCAGGGTGGATATTTCAAAATCACATTAACTAGTAACATGATAATTAAAATTAATTTTAAAAACATCTCTCTCTCTCTCTCTCTCTCTCTCTCTCTGGTGTTTCTGTTACGTATTTTTGTTTGAATGTGGACAATGAAAAGCTTTCGACATTAAAATGGACACCGTATAAAACACTGTTTCTTTAACATATTAATATACAGTATATAAACTGTACCTTGACTCTCTCCTCCACCATTCCCTGTGTTAAGACACCGTCTTGTACGAGTCGGTCTAGAAACTCGTCAGTGACAATGATGCCGCTGGCCAGCTCTGTGCGGAGTCGAATCAGGACCTTTTTCTCTTTGTCATCCATGGCTTTTCTCCAGCAAAAATAGAGCTATCCGCATATGTGAGAACGAATGTGAAATTCCTTATTCCTTTTGATCAGCCAACATAAATGTTTTGCATAGAAAAAAGAACCTTGGGTTTTTAGTCACATTGCAGATAAAATAATTCCTCTGCTAACTCCGTTTCTATCTGAACAGTTCAAGCAGGATAGATACAGGTGTCGACGTATTCTGCAGATTGAATTTTATACGACGCATATTCTTAATTATTTAAAACGCTGATCTTAATAAAAATCCGCCGTAAAGCTGACACAGCGCCAAAGTCTCTTTGTATTGACGATTGTTCCTTGTTTTCACTACCTATTTCCAAACTGTAGGTTTATATTTTTAAAAACCTTCAATGTCTTCAAATTACAACCCCGCTTCTAAAACTGCAGAACTCGGGACGAACATGAAAACACTGGAATGTCTTCTTCAGGCGCGAAAAGTAAACTCGGCGTCGCTAGTGAACGCTTGAGTCACGACTATATCTGTGCGTCTTTGGGCTGTGGTAATAATTGGAAAGTTTTTTTTTGTATGTGTGTAAGAGGGGGGCAGAGGTATCGAATATCCATAACTGGTTCGTTCGAGCGAGTCACTTTTCTCTAGTTTACTATTGTTGAAACTGGGCTAAACGCCACGGGTTAACTATGTTTGAGGGTCGCCACCGCGAAATTTAGAATGCGGTATTTTTTTAATTATTATTTATGTTTTTGTCTTATATCACGGATAACTTGCAATGTCTTTAGGAAGACGTTTTATAATTCAGAATATCCAAAATGAGCAACACGCAATACACAGATGTTGATTTTTTTTTTTTTTTTTTTTTTTTTTGCAGCTTTTTTTATGATGCGTCATGTATACCCCACCCCTTTAGCCCTCCACAGAAACTAAATCATTGTTGGAACTTTTGAGACCGAGGAGGACCTTTGAACACCTATACCATTACCGAGGTTTTGTTGAATCGGCTCTACACCCCAGCCATAGTAATCAATGCGCTGCAGCAACAGGTTGTTTTAAATAGTATAATCCATGGCCCTTTTCATTACTGGAGAAATGAAAACATTGATTCGCCTTTGTGTAGGGCATAACCCTGCCGGTCTTTGGCAATCGATAGCTGTGGGCATTGTCGTGAGTGTTTGGCCATTGCCTTAATGTTGGTTTAAGGTAATTGGATTAAATGTTATAATGCAGCCAGGTGTGTAGCGATTGACTTTACGGAATTTCCAGCTCTGATTTTGACTCTGACGGACGGATAATTTTTTTCCCTTTTTTAATTTAATTTTATTTATTTATTTTTTTTTTATTTTTTTTTTTTTGGGGGGGGGGATGTTCGTATTTTATGTTGATGTTTTCATTTAATAAAATCTAGCGTGTACTGAGATATTTAAACGTTTCATTTATTGCTTGTTGATTTGGAGGACGCAACTTGTTAACGTGTTTTCTTGACTGGAACTTCGTTTTTATCGTACAAAGAGAGATGTATTTCTTAAAATTCATTTAGAGAAAAAAAATTGGAAAAATCCCGTGCATTTCTATCCATATTTAAAAAAATCACAGTAAGATTTAAAAACCAGTCAATTATTGGCATTTTGATTTTGTCATTGAAGCAGTGAAATCCCGATAAGCACGCTGCATTGGCATATGGATGATAATAACTTTGTTTGCCCAGGGTACGGCACTCCTGCAGAGAAGTGATGTTATAATGTGATTGTGTCATTTTAACAGCGTCACCCGCTTGTGTTATAGTAGATATTGGATTTTTTTTTTTTTTTTTTTTTTGATATACAGACTCAGGCGATAATCTATGGAAATTAGAAGATAAAAAACCGAGACACCGTGATGAAAATCAAAGTTTTGCAAATCATGAAAACCACCTCTCTTTCTCTCTCTCTCTCTCTCTCTCTCTCTCACACACACACACACACACACACACACACACACTCTCTCTCTCTCTCTCTCTCTCTCTCTCTCTCTCTCCAGGGTCTAGATCTGGAGAGAGCTTTCATGCGAAAGGTCTTTTGTGCCATTTAACGCCCAATGGTTCATACAGCATCGCCGATTATTTATTCTGAACAACCTTGGTGACACAATATTTGGCGACCCTAGATGGGAATTTTGACTCAGTCTAAACATAGCTCCTACGTCATTTAATTTTCCAGTTTTATCGCCGTGAAACCCCCAAACGTTTAATTACCATTAATCGCAAGCCCGTATCAATACCGGTTGACATTATTTTGACGTGTGGTTGATGTTTCCTTGACTCTTGTCACCTAATGCTGATAGTGCAGCCACATTTATCACCCGTCTTTTCTGATTAGTGTGTGAGGCGCACTTGTCAACGCCAGGTGGTAGGCAGGGGTTGGACTTTCAGGTCTGCAGGAATTAATACTGAGTAAAATTTTGAAGAATTGAGATGAGCGCGGAACTTCTCTTTTCTTTCTTCGAAAGATATGTATTTTAACCTTGTTTTTGCCTCGATCAACTTAAGTATTGTATACGCCTCATACTGTAAACCAGTGCCAGAACGCAGTCTAATACACTGTATGAAGTGAGGGGATCTAGGGGCTGGCTAATACCTTTCAGATGATACAAAGCTTTTCACAATTATCAAGTCCACTTTAATGTACCCTGAAAGATGGACACCTTACACAAGGAGATATTGAAGAAGTTCCGCGTTAGACTGATTGACGAGCTGTGTGATGTCAGCACCATCGTGGAACACCTGTTTCAGCATGACACCGTCACCGAGGGATTGAAGGAGAAGATACAGGTGAGAAATCACACATTTAAGTCAATTAAAATCAAATTAAATTAAATTTAGCTTACAACAAGGCGAGGCACTCACGCTTTTTCCATAACTGTACGCATATCCCTAGAACTACTATATATGACGCTGAACCACCCCTCTAATACCCTTTACCCCGGTATAAACTATTCTGGTTTCTGAATACCTTTTTTGGAAAACGTAACTAGAAATTTGACACAAGACACTGACTTTAGTGCACCAAACATATTTGGTTTGAACTTTTTATAGTTTGGGTAAGATTTTATTTTAAAGTAAAGGGTTTAAAATTATGTCGAAATGCACGGTTTTTGAATGAAAGCAATTTAAGTGAATCTTATCTTATGCAGTGGTAAGATCGACCTCCTCTCGATCTAGTATAACTGACAGAACAATGAAGTTTCAAGAATAATGAAGCCATTACATAGAATTCTGATATTCTCCTTTTCAAACTGAGGCCACAATTTTCTTTAAACTCTCCAATGTACATCAACAGCCCTATATAATTCCAATACGGTCTTTTTCAGGCGACGCAAACAGAGAGAGAAAAAATTCGTTGCCTGTTGGACATCCTTCCAAAGCGAGGCCCAGAGGCGTTCCGGCGGTTCCTGGCGGCAGTGGAGGTCAGTCATGATTGGATAGTTAGGGACATGAGGGAGGCCGTCATCTTGGACGAAGCTAAACTTACCCGGATGAAGGGGGGCGTTTCGAAAAATGGTTAGTTTCCCGAGTTTATCAAAACAAGACCTTTGGTCAGGGCTTATTATTCATATTACTTTATTTGATATAATCTGTAATTTAAGATATAAACGTTCTTAAAAAGAAGAAATTGATGTATGCATTATTACTATGCAGCGATATTTTTCTACTAGTACATTGTACTTTAGTATCTGTATTTTTCTCTCTGAACTAAGGAGCAATGTCTCGTATTATAATTAATAACTTGCTATCATTTTCAGTAAGGGACGTAGATCCAGAGATTCGTCAGGAGGTCATAGACTTCTGCTCAAAGCTGTGGCGAGAGGACCGATACAGACGGATCCCCGAATTTGCCAAGAGCGGCATAGAGGACGCCTTGACCAAGAGACTGGCCCAAGAAAAGAGGCTGCGAGAGCGACAAGAGTCTTTCTTCCGAGTCACTAAGACGCAGAATGAGGCACTACTCCCAGAGCTGAAGAACAAAGTTCGTGAAATGTGTGGACGGTTCGGAGACTCGGATACTGAACAACAAAGAAACAGGGTGAATGATTCCGCAGACGACTTGGAAGCTTTGGAAATTTACATCCGGGCTGTTCGACATCTCCTGGAGAAAAACGAGGTGCGCGTTGCCGACTGTTACCGAATTATGAACCTCGAGATTCCGAACGAGAACCGAAATAAACTCCCATTGTCGGAGAAAATTGAAGAACTTTTAGCGGATCGCGACGAACAAATCCGTGAACTGCGCAGTGAAAAAAAGAAACTTCAAATGGAATTTGAAACTTTCAAATCTGCCGCCGAATATGAGAGGGTAAAAATGGAAAATCAAGCACGGGGATATTCCGCCGAAATACAGTGTCTGGAGGACGAGCTGAAAAACGTTAAAATGGACAAAAGTGAAGTTCTGCTAGAACTTCAGTCCAGTAGGGAGGAAGCAGCCAGCCTGCAAATGGAGGTTGAAACACTGACTAAGGAGATAATGGCTTTGCAATCCTCCCCCCGTGGCTCAGTGCAGGGACACGCGTCTCCCAGAAAATCTTTGAGAGTAGATTCCTCTCTGTCACCCGCCCGGACACGGAGTAAACGACGATAAAATTTAAAAACAATTATATTGAGTGTCTCAAAAAATGCTACTAATTTCAAAGTTCAACAGTTATGAAGATATTGCAATGAAATTTAGGCTTCTAGGGAAAATGATGTTGTAAATGAATGCTGAAAGTTTCATGACTCAATCTTTTTTAATTTTGGCACACAGTAAAAAAAAATTAAGCCAAAAAGTGCCATGCAGGCCTATGTGACTTCTGGCAGGTGCCGGTGTCTGACAGTTTTAACACCTGTCAATGTGCAATGTTGATGTTGGTGAACTTTGAAGTTACAGTTACTTTTTTTAGCCACGTGATATAAAGTGTGACTCCTAGTGGTAATGGTGGCGTGAATAGGACTGAGGTGCCAATGGAGATATAATACAAATTTTTAAGAACACGTTTTAGTGTTTACATTATGTTAAGAGTCCTACACTGTCACATGTAGATTTATTTTCAACAGCCAGTGAAGTCGGGATATTACAAAGTTTTGTGAATATAACATAGGGTTGCAGTGGACATTTACTTAAAGGGATAACAACTCTTCGTATGAGATCTATATTTCACAATGAATACATTGTAAACAACTCATAGAAATATAAAATATATATTTTACCACAAAAACAGCAGTTATAGTAATTATTTTGAAATATGTGCTTGTCATCAGACAACGTGACCTCCATACTCTCTTAAGAGATTTTAACAAAAAAAACTTTTTAGACAAAAAACAGGGACTAACTTTGAATGTAGAAATGGATTCATTAACCACTGGTAAGTATGCGAAAACTGTCGTTACCCCAGGAAATTCATTTTATGGGCAAAATGAACAGTTGTTATCCTTTTAAGATTGTTTTCTGTCCATTTTCTGTGCGACGGGATTATTTTTTTTAGTACATTGGCAAGTTTCATGGTTGTTTGAGTGAATTCGAATTACTCAATTTTTTATGGAAAGTTGGATATCATTGTGTTTTTTTTCACCATTTAAAACACACCAACTTATAAGCCTATTTGAGACGCAAGAAAATAATCTCCTTTGAATGTGAACGTCAATAAATATATATATACGGTGTTAGATAAATTTTGCGTATATTCCTTGTGAGTTCCATATAAACAGTTTTAGATAAGCAGTGCTTTTAAAAGTTTTCGGGATCGATTACTTTCACTCATTGACTATATGTGGAATTAAGTTAACCAAGGTGCGTTCTTTGTACCAGTATGCGCTACAGTGACTAAAACACATATTTAAAAGAAATGGAAAATGGAACTTTTAAGACAGTTGTTAAGGAATCGTTAAAACAATGCAGATATCAGACATGAGGTCGACGTAAGCTTAATGCGACCGTAAACACCCGTCAAACACTGAGAGAGATAACTCTTGTAATGGGCTGTCAGCACGTAGAGGAAGCCTACGTCCCTGTCCTAATAGGTAGGGGTTGTGCAGCTCACTCCCAGCCCCGACCGGCTTTTGACCACAGGAGACCGCTCCCCCCCCCCCTCGCCCCCGCCCCCCGCTACTCACACACACAAAACTCTACCGCTCCAATTGAGGTCCCAAAAAGACAGTGGCGAATTTAAATAGCGAAGTCGTCTCGGGTACTTTTATTTTTCGGACCAGGTTCTCAGGGGACATGTTAGTGTGAGACAGTAAATTGATATTAATTTCCATCAGTGACTCGCTAAATGTACGGTCCATTAGCGACAAGTGCTCTCCATCAATTTGAAACCATAAGTCCCGAGTTTGTCTCTAGATCATCAATTATGAATGACACAGGTAAATGCGCAATAAAAATAATCTGACAGCCAGCTGGATGATATAGAGGGATTATTTCACTGGCTGAAATGTCAGGCGATAGTGAGTATATCGTATAAAGATTACCAGAAATGTTTGAAAAATATTCTCATCTTGAGATGTATTTTTCGTTTTACGCCCACAGTGTAAAGCGCATTTAATGCAGGAGTGTTTTGTTAGGGGGTGTTAAAGGTTGTTGTTGTATAACGGGTCAATTAGTGGAAAGTTTTGTCGTTTTCCCAGATGCACGAGAGGAGGGTGGTCCAAGTTGGAGAAGGTTGCTGTATGATTTCACCCAGGAAACGACCTTCCATGGGGTTCGGTATATCACGCTCAGGACCCGCTATTCACTCCGCAGGTAAGCGACGTTTGTTTTATACACCCGCCCAAGATATTAGAATATAGTCCAGGCATTATAGATTTTTACATTTACAACACTACAAATTTTTAAGAAAACGTTTTAGTGTTTACATTATGTTCAGTGCAAATGTAACGCAACAATGCAACGAATGTATTTTTAGCCGTGCATTTCCTTGGGACTTCGAACCAACATACTCCCACATTCTCTTATAATATTAGAGGGTAATAAACGCGACCTTCGGGTGTTAAATAAATGTGGATTTCTAATATGATCAGCTTTATATGACTTAGAGACACTGTTCTGTTCATATTATCTAAATTGTCGCAGTTGTAACTAAAAAGAGAGCATGACATGGGTCAACGCGGCGTACGACAAACATTTCTGTCCTGCAGAGCAAAATACACAAAATATAGACTATTTCGACGTGCAAAAATATGGCTGACGTTTTTTTTTCTTCTTGTGTGTGTGTGTGTGTGTGTGTGTGTGTGTGTTTGGTGTACATATTTTTTTATATTTATTGACCTTGTCTGTATTTGAGTACCATTTAATTTTAATTTTAAAAAAGACAAATAATGCCCAGCGATAAAACCACATTTTTATTTCATTTATTACACATCATGCTTTACATTCTGCCATTGTACCGGTTAAGTAAAGGTACATGCAACGCACATTTCTTGCATATATAAAGAGTTTTGAATAAACACACAAGGTAATTAATTAATTTATAAATAGATAATTTAATAAAATTTGTTAAGTGCATATTAATATCACAAACTGAGTTAGCTAGGCAGGGCGTAAAGCGGACAGTGATTTCGAATAAAAAAAAATTGTATTTGGGAAATGTATGCCAAAATATAACCCGATTTGCTATGCGTGCCACCAGATCAGTTATAATAATAATAATAATAATATTTATTTATAGTCTACAATCCAACATGTGTTCAGTAGACTTTACAAAAATTATAAAATTCAAATTAAAAGAAAAATATTGCTAATGCTTATAAGATGAAAAAAAGGAAAAGGATTAACTAAAACTATGACTAAGAACAGTTTTTCTTAAGACGTGTTTTTTCAAGAATTTAAAGATAATATTGTTTAAAAAGGTGTTTTTTTAGTTCCTTTTTAAAATGTCCAGGGTCCACAATTTGTCTAAGACTGATGGGTAAAATATTCCATTCTTTTGGTGCTGCAAATTTAAAAGCTTTATCACCGCATGATACTAGTCTTGCCTTATAAGCCTTAAGAAGAAGCTGATCACCTGATCTGAGATTTCTTGATGGCACGTAGTGTAAAACAAGCTCATTTAAATAAGTTTATATCAGTTAATTCTCCGACTGTGTTAAATCATCTATTAACATGGAACTCGCTCTGTTATCCTTTAACAATCAATAACAGGGAGTGGTAATGTCATAATAAACATCACAATTATACGGGTAATGATGAAATGTGTGATGCATGTGTCAATTTGGTTAAGTGAAGATGGCCGCAAGCCAACTCCTGGGAAGGGTCGTACAATGTACATGTATAGTCAGGGTATCAAACAGGCATTTTTTTTATGTTTTTTGTTTTTTGTTTTGTTAAGACACAACACTCCTCTTAGTTGTCAAACGCAACAAGAAGTGCCGGGCTAAATGACTGTAAAATAGTTGTAGAATATTATATTTCTTTCGCCAAATCTCACAAGCTCGCAAAATCAGTTGAATATAATTTTTCAGTGGGCGGCTATCAAAGTAACAGGTCATTGGTATTGCCAGTATAACGATGTACAAAGTCAGCTTGAGGATAAAGCGGAGTTAGATATAGGGTGGAACTTTTTTTGTTAGTTTCCAGTTACGTTAAATTTGTACATGCACGTGCTAGTTTAACAGTTTTCTTCAGGAATAATGGATGTAGAGTTAGAAGAAGGGTGTGTTTTAATGCGGATTTCATGTATTGCTGCATTTGAAAGATATGTTGATAATTACACACAGCTGATTAAAGCAGCTCAAATCCCTTGGGAAATTTGTTTTAAGTGCAATACCTTGAATTGCACACACACACACAGAGAGAGAGAGAGAGAGAGAGAGAGAGGGAGGGAGAATGATAGAGAGTCTGGTCTGTTCCTTTCCAGTTTTTTGTATTGCCGATCCTATTGTTAAATGCACTTACATGTACCAACATGTACATGAAACACAAACACACACACACACACACTAAATATATAAATGTATAGATAAAATGGAAATGGAAATGGAAATCTAAATGTGTGAGAGTAGGCACTGTAACTCTAAATACCTAATAATGCCGTCTAAATGTGTCAACATTCTATTGATGAACTCGTACGTAAGTAGATGACAGTTTTGAGCTATCAAAATTATTCTTTCTGTTGTCTGGATATTGGCATGGACAAATGCCACGGAGGATAATTATTTTGTCTGCATTACGCGATGATTGCTACACACATGATGTGTAAAGAATCAATTTGATGACAACTTTTTGTAGATAAATGTGATGCTATAATTTCAAGCTCCATCAACATATACAAAATGAAATTACAGACGAAACAAAGCTGAACTATGGAGACAAAGTTACAAAAGTGTTTATATGCAACGACAGGGCCAGCTACAAGCAAATAAGGAAAATGTTATTTCTTTGACATTGTAGTGATTAATGCAGTTGTCACAGGGATGACAATATGTTTACACTACTAATATCACCGCAGACATGATGCTGTATCGGGGCATAAGTAAAATACATCTTTCAGTTAAAAATACTGCAGTGAGTATTGAATACTAGTATATGAGTGGGTACAGCCTATTCTACATTAATAATTCTTCTTACAAAGAAGAAGGTATTCGCTCAATCAAATTGAACCGTAATCTACCTCATCCCTACGCCTATAGCCTTCTTTAATTTATTTAGACTACTGATTTTTCTTTGGTCAAAGTCGACTTAGGCTGTATTCCCAGAGCTTTTAGATCGATCTATCCCCGCGGGGAGTCTCACTAGATTACTGTCAGATAATCCGGCTTAAATGTTCGTCCCGCCTACTTCAACCTGTAAGGGGGTAATTAACTTTCGTGTCCGCTCGGCTGACAGCTATTTAGCGTGAACCCCCAGGGAGTTAGGTCGATCTAAAGTAGATCGATCTAATCTCTGGAAATGGGGTGTTAAATTCGACTAAAATGCTAATGGAATCTAACCATGTTCTCTTCATTAAATCTTTTCAGAATAATCTGGACATTTATTGTGCTTTCCGCTACGATATTCTTCTGCACTATCGCCGGGTTCAGAATTGCCTACTTCATGACCAACCCCAAGGTGGTCAATGTAGAAGTGATATACAGTGAGTCCCTAGACTTCCCCGCCGTGACCATATGCAACCAGAATCCCCTGAGGTGAAGGACGTTTGCGGCAATTTTCTTCTTTTTTGGTTGACTCGACTTGGGTTGAATATAAATGATTGGTTGTCATTGTGAAGACATGGACAATTTGTTTTTTCGTTATTAGTTTTCCAAATGACTTGTGAGTTGATGAATAGACCTTGATAGTCCTAATTGGTCTTACATGTATATACGTGGATATTTTGCCACTTTTCAGTGCACATTAGTAGATCAAGTGATACTGGGTGGAATTTTGGAGTTTCAGCAAAAACAAGCACGAATATGCATATACTCACATATGTGCAAACAAGTTCTTGAACTTTTTGTTAGCAAAAATAGAGTGCATATACATGTATAAGAATAAACATGAAGTGACTATGCTTATATGCACGCACATGCAATCGCAAACATACCTAGATACGCTTTCCTACTGGGTTTTGTTTGATACCGATGGTTTATCTATATTTTTTACATCTTTTGAAATATCAGGACTACGGCGACATTTGACTTGGGACTGTATGACAGCATCCATGATTTCTACACAAAGTTCTGGCAAACGGAAGATGACTACAAAAGTAAGTTCATCTGTAAATATGCTAACAAGTATATATTATCGTGCTAACGCATGATAAACTGTTCGATGCACGTGGTACACGTGTAGACTATTTATGCAATAAAATCGCTCCTTTATATCACTAGTGAAGTGCCAAAAACGAATAGATGATAAGTCAATCGCGGAAAATGTCATTTACCGGCATTTTACAAATTTTTGATATCGAATATATTTTTCTTTGTTAATTGTTAATGTTTTATGTATATCAGTCTATTGCATATACAATTTGTATCACGATTTACACATTTTTTGGCAACACAAGCTGAGTTACATACTTTACGCACCTTCTTTTTCAATTGTGAAAAAATCAAGTCATCCTTTGCATATAGAAAGGTCCTCACTCATAAATTATAATAATAATAATCTTTATTAGTTCTAGCACAATTTTACAAAGGCTATGACCAAACAATGTCATACCGTACTTGGATTAAGAATGTGTACATTTACCCCGTGGACCATTTGAAGATTACACTGCGATTAATGCGGTGGAAAATACAATAGAGAGAGTGTATAATGATAGGGTCGCTAAACGATTGTTGACGGCATATAGTAACTAGTACCATATTGAGATGGGATAATACTTAGTGTATATACTTAAATGTACTAGTAAGTGCTGTTATACACCCATTATCAGAGGTGAAAATTATACAACTTGACACATTCTGTATTTTCACACACACACACACACACACATATTTATTATGTGCATTAAACCTAGTTCAGTTACTTAAAACGCTTTCAGTTAAGGCATCGATCTTTTGCGGCACGAAAAGAGTTTGGTTTAGTCAACTTTGTTTTCTTTTTCTGACTTCCTTTCCCAGGTCCCGGATGTAGAGACCGTTTCAAAATCACGACGGACAGGACACTCAAGCGCCGTGGCGACGACATCAATTATAGAATTATAAAACGTGTGCCATCTCGTGTTTGCCAACGAGCTTGCCTCCGATTTTCTGAGTGGAATTGCAACTCATTCGTCTATGATAATGACTTAAAAGAATGCAAGATAACTGCTCTGAACGAAAGAACCGAAGGAGTGGATCTTGTGTTCAGTCAGCAAGAGGACTACTATGATCGAATTCGTTGTGACGGTGAGCGCGTTCACAAACACCAGCTGTGGGTCTTGTTTCTAAAAATGGATCAATCCTTTCTTTTAGGGGTCGTTACGAGTACAAAGAAATCTTAGTAATTTGGATTGTAAATAACTAACATTTACTACACTAATGACTGAAAGTAAGTACCAAATGGGTTTTTGGACCACCGTGTGTTTTCAACCTTTTGTTCTACTTTAGATGAAACGCCAACGGAATGTGATTTTGACAAGGACCTGTGCAATTTCCTGCAAGACGATGCGGGTTGGGAGAGAGGTCAAGGTCGAAGCACACTGGGCATGTGGACTGGTCCACTGGCTGACCACACCTCTGGCAAAGGTAAGCCTATGTCGCAAGGAAAACTGGTGCATGCATCTTTACCTGGCAAGTGCCACAATCTCCAAAGTGTTTTAATATACATGTCAGCACTGATACAGAAACTGTTTTTCTTCCAGCAGAGAATCGCTTTTTGACTTCTCAAACTCGTTGATTTTACAGGCCATTTTCTGTACCTGAACGAGCCGAATAGGATAGCACGTCTCCGATCGCCTACGATCCAGTCTACAGACCCACGCTGTATCCAGCTGTTTTATCATATGTTCGGGGAAGAGGTGGGGTATCTCAGAATATACGCCCAGTCTCCCGATGGCACCAAGGAAGAGGTGTGGAGGAGAAAGCGCAACCAGGGTCTTGGATGGCAGAGGGCGTTTGGAAAGATACAGCCTGGACTTTATGAGGTACATATCTTTTGTAAATGATCAGTCTCGTTTCTCATTCTCGCACGCTTCTGCAGGTGAAGTTTTCACAAAGTATTTCATGGATATATATATGTAAACCTTTTTTGTAAACAAGGACAGTTATGCGCCACACATGTTTTGCTGTTGCTTCAGCTCTAGAGCGTCGAGTTTTGGTAATCGGAATATATGTATACCTTCTATAACAAGAAATCATGCTTAACAAAACATCAAGTAAAATATTTTACCACTAAATGTTTAAGTCACACGGTCAATGGCTTTGATAAACCTAGTTGACATAAACCCTCTTCTTTTATTTATATTTATTTCTTTGGAATAAATGTAATGTATACATTACATACACTATTTGATTAAATTAATTATTTCATTTTAAATCTACCAACAGGTTATTATAGAGGGACATGGAGGAAGAGGCCCGCGCAGCACTATTGCAATAGATGACGTGTATATTGACGTGTGTTCTAATGTGGGTGAGTTAGCTATGTTATGTTGTAATTGTTTATCGCGGGCGAATCTAGGTCATCAGTTATTATTATTATTATTATTATTATTTGCCAATTTGTTTTGTAAATGTATGGACGGTGGGTGAGGCCACACTTATCTCTCCAATTTAAGTATCAGATAAGTTATCTATTTATATTATATCAAATAAATACAAGCATTGATTTGCTACTCTTTCTGGTGATCTGCACATTGCATCATTCAATGACCAACTTTTAAAATATTATCCTAATGTAGCTTACTGGCGTTATTTAAATAAACGTGGATGCAAAACCTACTCGTTCACTGTTATATCAGGGTTTTCAAAAACATGGCATATATTTCCATATATTCTTTATAACAGAACGGGACTGCAAAGTCACAGCATCCGGGGCTTACTATCAAGGTCACCGTGACGTCACCAGGTCTGGAAAGAAGTGTCAACGTTGGGATTCCCCATCAGTCCGTCAGTATAATATGACAGACGCAAGCATTTTTCCGGACGAGAAGATTCAAGATGCTTCGAACTTCTGTCGTAATCCGAGGAATTTTTCGACAAGTCCATGGTGCTTCACTGTAGAAAAGGATTCTGTATGCGAGCCGTGTGAAGTGCAGATTTGTCGTAGGTTTTTTTAATATATTATTATCGATCATTTTTGGATTAGACAAAGTCAAATGGCTGTCAGTAGCTTTCAACGGTTTTATGGGGATATTTTTGCTGATGAACTGAAAATTTAAGTTGTTTAAAAAATGTTGCAAAGGGTTTAAATAGGGAAGAATGAGCGTTCAACACATACATTGCTGTGATTCGAAATTAACAATCAGTTATGTCAGTGTTAAACGCACAACATGGGCGGTGGATTTCAAGATAGGCACTGAGAATGGAACTCCATAGTTTTCGGTTACCTCTTTTTCAACGCACTAATTAAAGTAGCATATTAGTGTGGTCATAAATATAGCACAGTGATAAATTTGCATTTATTTGTCTTTTAGCTTGCCGTGACCACGAGTTCCAGTGTGATGTCTGCATTAGCAAAATGGATGTGTGTGATGGAAAAATGGACTGTAAAAACGGAGAAGATGAGAAACAGTGCGGTGAGAATCTTTACTCTTTAAATTTCATATTGAACAAAAATACAGATACACGTTTAGCCAACGCGCAATCTAAATAACGCGTGATCAAACGTGGTTTTGGTTTGCAAAGGACAATATATTCCGTCTGATATCAATAAATAAGACATCCTCGACACTGTAGAATAAAGAGAAAGTAACCTGTCCTGTTCCCTACAAGCCTACACTAAGACCGCTTGTATATGTACAAATATATACACCTGCCCTTCTGTTAGGGAACCCGATGGATTCAAATAACCTTAATTTATATTTGGATGAAATGTGTATAATAAAATTAAAATTAAACTCAAAATGATGATACCCTTTTTTTAGCAATCCGTTTCATTTGGGGCATAGGAAACATGTACATATGACATCTGCATATTACTACTATGGCAAAAATATGAATGACTAAACTGACAGATATGAGGTGTTTTTGCCAGAGTTAATGGATTTAGTACCAATTATTTGCACTGTTTCTCGACTATTTCTACCTACACCACGTGCACTGGTAGGACCAGAATTTGTCTAAAGAGACATGAGGGCACAATGATCAAAATACCAGCTCCATAAATGTTAATAAAGAAGATAAATTGTAATAAATTCTTACACTGCAAGGGAATGTGGAATTATATAAAGTCTCTGAAAAGTGCTCAGTCTATTAAGAAGAAGAATATCAGCCCACAAGCATGGCAAAATCATTTTTACGAGTTATTAAATGAAAATGTAAATGACATAGAAAAGAGCCTCATAACATATATCGAACAATATACTGAATGGTTTGAGCACCTACAGCCTTTAAACAGTTGCAATACTCTAAATGAGCCATTCACTATGGATAACTATCAAATGTTGTACGCACCATGAAAAATGGAAAATCTCCAGGTCCAGATGGATTAGTGATTGAAATGTTTAAATATGGCTTCAACTATTTATCACCATTGTTATTGAATCTTTATAATACTGTATTAATAAGTGGAAAATTTCCCTCTAGCTGATGCAATGCCATTCTGTACCCATTGCTCAAAAAAGAAAATGTAAATGTGGCACCAAATTATAGAGGAATTGCGCTTTTGAATGTCACGGGGAAAATATTTATGAACGTTTTGAGTAACAGATTTAATAATTGGGCAGTGGAAAATTATACAACGATTGAAGCTCAGGCCGCCTATAAAATTGGTTACTCCACTGTCGATCACATTTTTACATTGCAGGGTTGCGTACAAAAATACTTAGGCCTAAGTCGAAGAAAAGGCAGATGCTACTGTATTTTTATAGATTTCTCAGCCGCTTTCGATAGTGTTCAACACAAATTATTATGGTATGTACTTGCAAAAAACCGTGTAAATGGACATGTCGTCACAGTTTTACGCTCTATGTATTCCCAACTGCAATCATGTGTTCTAACAAATTTAGGCCTTACTGAGTATTTTAAGTGTACCATGGGCACTCGACAAGGATGCATATTAAGTCCTTTCTATTTACATTATTCATAAATGAATTTTATCATCGTTTGAACAAGGCTGGATGTCAGGGTGTTTACATAAATGAGGTGTTTCCAAATCTCACGTCTTTGCTTTATGCTGATGACATCGTATGCATTTTAGACACTGTTGGGGGGTTACAGAAACAAATTCATCAATTAGAAAAATATTGCAGCCAGTATGGTATGCTAGAAAATGTCCAAAAGACAAAAATAGTAGTATTTAGGAGAGGCGGTAAAATAAAGAATAATGAAATGTGGTTTTCAAGGGCAGAAAATTAGAAGTGGTACCTGCATATAAATACTTAGGAACATATTTTGGTGCCTTCCTCGGTTGGGGTAAAACTATCCAACATCAAATCAACCAAGCCAATAAAGCATTATTTGTTTTTAAGTTATATTTGAAGAAACAAGCATGTATTTCCTTTAAGGAAGCTTTCTTTCTTTTTGATAGAATGATAACACCCATTTTTTTCTATGGTGCTGAGATATGGGGTTATAAACCAGTACAAAGTATTGAAATCTTCCAAGCAAAATTGTGTAGATATTTATTAGGTGTTAGTTCAAATACTGTGACGGAAGCTGTACTAGGCAAATGCGGAAGATATCCATTGTATACCAATTATATGGTAAATAGCATTAAATATTGGTTAAAGCTTGTACATATGAATAAAGATCACTATCCTGCTCATGTATATGATATGCTACCTAAATTAGATTCAAGTGGAAGGCACACTTGGGCCACAGATGTTAAAACGCTGTTATACAGATATGGTTTTGGGTATGTCTGGGAGGCTCAGGGTGTGGGAAATTCTGTTTTATTTATTAAAGTTTTCAGAAAAAGATTGGTAGATAATGCTGGCCAAAAAAGGCACAGTGACATATGTAGGAGCAGCAAACTGGATACTTATTCATTATTTAAGAGTACGTTAACACTGGAGCGTTACTTATTAAGCGTTAAAAATGTAAAACACAGAACCTCACTAGCAAGATTCAGATGCGCAAATCACCAACTAAATATTGAGAGCAGTAGATGGAGAGGTATAGAAAGATGCAATAGACTCTGTTTAATCTGTAAAAAAACACAATATTTATGATGTTGAAGACGAATACCATTTTAATGACATGTGTAGCATATACAGAATAAAGAGAAAAATATCTGCAAGTGAATAACCTTAATAAATAATTTTTTAAAGATTAATGACCGCAAAAAAACACAAATTTAATCTCTAGTCTAGCTGCTTATATATGTAATGTTTTTATATTAAGAAAAGAAATTTTGGATCACTGACAATAATGAATAATCCTTAATACTTCTAATGGACTTTACTATTGTGTACTATGGGCCGGAGGCCTTGAAAAACTGAATAAATTATTATTATTAGATAAATTTTAGGGTTTTAAGATTGTGGGGTCGTTTCTTTGTCAAACAAATATAGCCTCACAGAAAACGTGACTTAATTAACCCATTGCTCGTATTAATTTACCCAAGTGAAGAATGGGATCGCTTGTTTACCGGATTAGAATTGTTCCTTTGAAATTGTTTATGTAAAAAAAATATGGCCTTTTAATACCTGTTTCTCCACAGAATTCAAGAACTGTGATTTCGAGGATGGAACGCTGTGTTCTTACCATATCACCCCTGGGGAGAATGGTTATACCTGGAAACTCAACTCAGGCTCGACACCTTCTTCAGAGACCGGGCCGTTTATGGATGCTACCAAACAATCTCCAGAAGGTAGGCAATGCCTCTCCTTTTGTCCAATGATTGTAAGAGCAACAAAGCCTTTATATACTATGTCTGTATATAGATCAAGTATTGGATCATTAATCATAGCTCTGCTCAATGAAGTCCCTGACAAGACACTGTATTCGACTTTGCTTCTCTTGCAGGCACTTTTATATACACAGAGGCTTCGAAGGGAGTGGAAGGTGAAATAACTACCCTTCGCACCTCTCCCAAGAGGGGAACCCATGATGCCAAAGCATGCCTCCGCTTCAATTACCACGCGTTCGGCTCAAACCTAGGCGACCTGGCCATCTACGTCCAAGAGGAATCAAGGCCAAAGCGCAAACTTTGGGAAATGCGCAGATGGAGGACATTTCATGCCTACGTCGAACTTGACGAAGGCCGTTGGTTTCCCTTTTCTGTGGAATTTGTAGAAGCCCCTTCCTATGTTATTCTGTTTGAAGCATCACGTGGTGATGGTTTCCGTGGTGACCAAGCACTGGATGATATCACAATTCGTGAAGGCAAATGTGATATTCCAGGTATACACTTTGGGTAAATATGTGTATGTTTGACTGAATTTACTAGTGTGTGTGCGTGCCGTGGTTAACGTTTGTGAATGCGATTGCGCATTCCCAGCAAGCACAGAACGTTTTATAACTTTACTATATAACGTGGCTATAACGTTTTTTGGTAAAATTAACGTTATGGTAACGTTATAATAACGATATGTGTTTGCTGGGTATGTGTTCATTGTAAATATTTGTTTGGCCTTATATATCCATAAAATACCCATTAACCCATATTTGACTTATGTTGAACTGTGCTTCATGTTTACTGTTAGAAGTAAAATATCTACTTGAAGGAATTCATCTAGGAAATGAAGTTTATAATGGTGAATTCCTTGGCGGAATTTAAATGCCATAGTTGTATTAAATGCCGTGTTGTGACTAAGGAAATATCAAATAAATGTGTCAAGCGTAAATTGGTTTGAAGATATTTCATAATTTCTGACGTAGTACCGCTGCCAGTGGCAGCGAGCGGATGCAACCATTGATGTCATCATTTTAACAAGTAACTGTGTATGTCGTGATACCAGCATTACCTGTCTGAGGCAGTAGCAGGAACCAATTTCACAAAATTCCCTTAACAAACTCGTTTTAACATATACACGCACTTTTTGTATTTATACCCAACATATAACAGAAGTAACCTTAAATTCAGTCAAATTTATTTGCACCTATTTTATAAAAATGGTGTTGCTTATAATTAACACCTATATTGAAATGGTTAACTTAAATTAATGTTCTACTATTATATAGTTTTACCTTGTAACTCATAGATTGTGAATGGTACGAATATCGCTGCGACAACGGGCTATGCGTTGATATAGCTTTCCTCTGTAACGACGATAATAACTGTCTTGATGAGAGTGACGAGGGACAACAGTGCTGTGAGTACATAAACTTCTGCACTTCGATGGAATTGGTCTTATTCTTATTTCTTGTTTGTTTTTTCTTATTTTATTTTATCGTATTGCATTGAATTAATTTGCAGACAAAACTATAAGAGATTTTCCGAACCGTCAAAAGTTATCTTAAGTTCCTCTTAATTCGTACTTACCCCTGTAGCTTTAATGCATTTTGTTTGCAGGTAAACAAGTAAGTTAGTTTCGAAAGAGAATAGTAAATGACTCACAGACCAACATGCATAAGGTCATTTTTTATAGTGAAACATGGAGCCTAGCAGTCTTTACAATTTCTCCAAGGATCACTGCAAGGCCAGGGTTTGGGGTGGGGAGGGCGTGAAAGTCAAGATATTTTTCAAATATAATCAAGTTTAGTGTTTTTATTGTGATAAAAATATAATGTAGATTGTTTTGAACTTCCTTATTTGCCAAAATATGTTATATATCTTGATTATATACATATATGTGTTTATTATTTCTTACCAGACGGAAAAGGAGACGAATGCAAGTTCGAAACCTCAAAGTTATGTGGATACACAGTTGCACAAGGAGGTGCACAGTTTACATGGGCTGCCTACACATTTTCACCATATCTTTCGGATTGGCAAAAACCTGCTAACTCTTGGTACACATACACCGATGACATCATAACTGGGTTTACCGGGACGGGGCCGAGGTCGACAGGAACTCAAGGTGCAATTTTAAATTCAATCCATTCACAGTCATTTGATATGACAAACCTTTTGATGTGAATTTTTATTTCAAATCCGTACTGTTGATCATTGACTTTGAGTATAAGTTTTAGTTCAAAACTGAATTTTGAGTTATTTCGAAGGTGAAAAATCCAAAATCCAAAATCCAAAAACAATTCCCCCAAAACAATATAGTTAACATATCCAGTTGTCAGCCAGCTCCTCATACTTTTAAACAATTCTCCCAAAACATTCTTGTGAACATAACCAGTTGTCAGCCAGTTCCTCATACTGTTAAACCATACATGTATACCATGCCTGCTGCTTAATTATTAACTTACGCCCATTGAATATCTAAACGTACCGGTAGTTAACCAGCCGGTGAATCACACTAATTGAATCGAATGTGATAGAAACATAATTATAGTCCGTGTCAACTTCAATTATAAGGTACCTTCATGGCCGTTGATAGCAAGAATGGCACTGCGGGCGCTGAAAGTATCCTTTCCTCTCCAATTATCAATACAGACAACGAAACGTGCCTGCACTTTAGCTACCACATGAACGGACGCAACATGGGAACGCTTAGGGTGGTTCAAAAGTTTGCGAACAAAACAGAAGTCAACTTGGCGACGTTGATGGGCCACCATGGATTAGATTGGCTGAATCACTCTGCTTCTCTTGCACCGGGGGAATTTGAAGTCCAGTTCATAGCGCGGCGAGGCGATGGAATAACTAGCAATATGGCCATCGATAACGTCAGGCTTGAACTTGATCTTTGTCCAGAAGTTGGTGAGTAAAAATGCAGCTGGGGATAATGAAAGGGGTAAAATGTTGAAATTATATTTGCTGAGTCCTTACACTGAAAACAAAGGGTCATCAAAATTGACTACCTTAAGGTCATCAAATGAGTATACATAAAACGAGGACCCAGGTAGTCAAAATCTGTATTTTATGACCTTGCAAGGTCTTCATATCCAAACTGATGATTACCCTTGGTAGTCATTTGATTACTTGGGGTGTCAAATTAGGTTGATGCATTCTTGCGGTTTTGGTGGAAGTCAGGAGTGCTAGCAACTTTCATTTACCGTTGGCCTGCATGTAATTGATGTGTTTTAGATAAGAGTGCTACAGTATTTAATAATGTTGTTCAATAATTGTAGTGGCACAGGAAGCCTGAAACAGGATTTAGTATGAAAAACCAAGTGTCTGAAACCAAATGTATCTATAAAAATGGCGTAATTTTCCAAACCTGAACCACAACAAGCATTGCTGCAAAATGCCGTTCGATGCTTCACCGAACAACCCACATAGAAAGAGAGCATTGGCCCAACGCATGATTGGCTGTACGATCAATATTGTCCCAACGTTGAAAAGCCAACCAACAGCGTTGTGCCAATTTAAGCCCAACGTATGGTTGTTCATCGGCACATCGTTGTACAGACGTTGGCCCAATGCCAACCATAGGCATTGGGCCGAGGTCATGCTGCCGATGTTCTGCCAACGCAAATTAGTGTCTTCTGAGAGAACTCAGCCAAGCCGGAGGTGAGTCCATTAGAACACACGGAGGAGAAAACCGTTTTAACCCAGGGGCGCAAGAGGGAGGGTATACGCCTAAAAAGCTGTAGATGTGACTATCATCATTTATTGACACTAGATATGGTGTGCACATGCATGCAGCTCTATTAAATTAGGTCAAGGCAGAGGCACATAAATCCCACAACATCAAACACAGCCATTTGGACCTCAAAAACACATTTAACTTTTTACTCACAGTAATTATTTATGTTGCATTACTATGGTGGGTCACATTTTTTTTCCTATCTTGGAATGCCCAAACCGAAAATTCCGCCAAAACAGCGCACGTGACAGCACTAAGCAATCCAGTAGCTTCAGTGACTGCGATCTATATTTAGACTCGCCGCTCTCAGCCACTTAAACACCCGCGGTCGTCATACACACAGTACCGGTACGCTACGCAGTGACGGCTTTGGCGATATAACATGTTGAATACCCTCCAGGGTAATTAGATCGGCTGAAATGACGACCCTTCGCTTTCAGTGTAAATATATTGTCCATTAAAATTCTTCAATTATTTTGAAGCTTTGGTATGTATTCCTATCAAAACATGTCTGCTATGTCTGTAATTGTTGATTTATTTCTTATCTTCAATTTATACGTTACGTATTTCATGTGTATAGTTTTATTCATTCAGACGCAGTTTCGATATCGTACATGTACGATATAGAATATAGAATATACCATTGTATGGCTACCAGCCGTGTTTAAGGATGATGGGTGCTGTCGCCAGAAATCGATTTTAGTATGCTTACAGTCTTAAATCTAAACGCGTTTATCTTATTCAATTAATACAACGTTTTCTTTCACTCAGATTTTTTTACCCTGGCCAGAATTAATATGTTTCTAAAAGTGATGTATGTGGAATTTTAATGTATTCTTTGTCAATTTGTGAATTATATATATAGAAAATTGTCAGTTGATAAATACATGTATTTAGAAGAAACTCATACATGTAATTGTTATATAAGTGAAATTCAAAATATTGTTTTGTAACTACGCACGTTCAGTAATACGATATCATATTGAACACTGTCTAAAGATCGAAAAGCACTTAACGAATTTTTATACCCCCGTACAATACTTGATTTGGTGAATTGTGAATGGGGCTTGTAGTCAAATGTTATCCACGGAATGTGATTATCCACATTTTAGTAATTTGTATGTGCATGGCAATATACATGTATATCAAGCTATATATTAAGAAAGTGTCATCTATTCCGTTGACGCTTGTAAATTTCACCAGTGGAATTGATCTTAATTCTACCAGTGGAATCAGTTAACTGCACATTTGAAGACAGCTATTTATGTGGCTACATCATTGCGTCATCATCTGAGTCGTTCGTATGGATAAGAAACAATGGACCAACATTTACAGCGAAGACGGGACCGAATGCTGACCATACACAGTCTCAGGTACCAGGTGCGTCTTTTAAATTGATTATTATAACTGTATCGATATTTTGTCTTCATTTCCCATTGACCATATCCATTTATTAGATGTGCAGCATTATTTATTCAGCAGAGTTAAAGTTCGGTTCTTTTATACCGGGAAACATATACATTCAGCGCGGTTAACAATATAGTTATGGTGCAATACCATAGAAAACAATTTTGGTGAAATTTTACAATGGACGCCTGGTCAATTTTAGCCAAGATACAGGGTATTGACACTTTCTCGCCTCCCTGGGGAGGATTCAGCAGTGTTAATCAAAATAGTTGTATACAAATTATTTGTTACCAATTGTTTGACATGTCCGCTCATCTGCAGGCATAAACATGCACAATGTTTACTATTACAGAAAATGAAAGCAGCGAGTGTGCCGACGGAAATTACCAAGAATACAAAGGCCAGATGGCGACCACTTGGTTTGGTTCAGCATGTAAGCCTTGGTATGAGTCGCCCTCCTCTCTTTATAAACACCTGAGTGAAAACTACTGCCGTGCTGACGATGATGCTGACTTTGGGCCGTGGTGTTTTTCTTGGAATGGTGCTTATGGTGCCAACGGTGACACTTGGGACTACTGCAGGAATTTTTGCCCCGGTGAGCATAAACAATACATAAAAATAAAGTGAGCTCGTTTTCAACACTTCGCCCTCAATAGATGAACATTCATAAATACACGAATGAAATGAAAGTTTACTTTTCATCAAATCGTCTTACAAAAACGCTTTTTGAACATTTGTGTACTGATCGTGATATGTGACTACATTTTTCTAAATCCACAGCTTATTATTACAAGACAGTATAACATACAGGTATTTTTATGTCTGTTTATTACTATTTATATCTATTTGTGCAAAAACTTCTCTCTCTCAGTTTTCTGCTATAATACAAAACATGACTATTGTCGAAATCAAAGGTTTTTCTTAAATCCTCCTACTCCAGGTTATTATATGTATACCACATCCCACAGAGGAGAACAGGGGAGTACCACGACCTTGTCTTCCCCTCTCCACGATTTTCAAGGTAACACAAATCATTCCCTGGAATTCTACCATCACATGAAGGGTACTGACATTGGTACCTTTGAGGTCTTCTTACTGACAGATGATTTCCTAGTACAGCGTTTGGTTGAGATAAAGGGGAACCATGGTTCCGGTTGGGTGAAAGCTGCAGTAGCAATACCAAGTGTAACTGCACACCGTTCACGTGTTGTGTTTAGAGGTACACGTGGGGACGGCATAAAGGGCGATATTGCCATCGATGATGTTAGCTTAAACCAGGTGGAGTTCAATGCACAAGACGTGCCGGGTAAGAATTATCAGTTACAGTACGAAGATAGACGATGATTTTTATATGGTCACTTACTGTTAATTACCTTTGGAAACCTACAGCAGAGAATATTGCAGTTTGAATTTAGAAAATGGAATATCGATACCTTCACTGACATCATAGGTAGAATTTTTATAACGTGTTTCATTCCTTTCGCATTTTCATTTTAGGAACATCTTTGGGAAGCTTATTTTCAACGATTTTATCTAAACAAACTACTGGTTACATGTTTTAGAAGAAATGTTGTACTCCCAGATTTCTTCAAATCAAAGATTCCATTGCCTTCCTCTCATTACGATTTACATACAGCCCCCCCCCCTCGACACCCCCTTAATCCACCACTGTGTACACTCCTCTCACTTACTAATGCGATATTGGATATATTTTCAAGTTAGTGTAAAATTTGGGTCATTGCAGTTTATGAATGCATAAGCACCCATGTGGGATCGGAATACAGCGGAACAATTTCTTTGACGAAAAGTGGGAAAGCCTGCATGCCTTGGAGGTCGGACAGCGTCGTTCAGCGATTAAAGAAGCTTGGAGAGTTTGCCGTCTTCCCCGACAGTACGTTGATACAGGCAAATAATTTCTGCCGCAACCCTGACCTGAGAAAAGATGGACCATGGTGTTTTACATCCGACACGGACACAAAAGGGGAGAGATGCGATGTCCCTTTCTGCGGTATGATAGATTCCTGCTCTCCTTTTTCACAAGAACTCCATGCTACTGAAAATATCTTCACGTTGAATGATTGTCCTTAGTAGTGCATTGACGATATATTTTGTTCTGGAATTATCGATTACAGCCAAGGCGTTTTTCATTTTATTGATCAATTATATAATTATTATTATTTTATTTTTTGCAAAGATCTTGGCAAGTAAGCAAACGTGTGGACCGCACCTGTTGCTTAATTAAAATATCCTCATTTAACGAGAAAAAAATTGATTGTAAAGAAAGGAAGATTGTATAACCAAACAAAATACACAATGTATCTCTTGATTACTCGCTTCACAATGGCATTGCTGTTTAAACGGGCACATTTTGTGCGGCGTTGAATACTTAATCTTAGCTTTGGTACTGTGCATTTTCGGCAGTATTTTTTCCGCAGTTTTTTTTTTTTAATTGTTTTATTACAGATTGTACTGAAGGTCAATTTCAATGCACAAACGGCATGTGTGTTGCCAGTCATTTATTATGCAACGGCATTGATAACTGTGGTGACAGGAGTGACGAAGAAACCCCTTGTAGTTCGTATCACTTTGGTATTTACATACTGTAGATTAAATATGTGTAATAGGAATTTACCTTTTCTTATTTCCAATTTAAAAAATATTATTAATAAATAATAACAATGGAGATCTTTTCCCACACTTAAAATCTGTAACATTCAAATTAATAAAACTCCTTCATGTTTATGATGAAATGCAATCATGCAGTTAATTGGTATTTCAGATCATTCTGTGGCTTGTGGATTTGAGGATGCGTACAGCTGTGGGTACTCAGTAAGGAAAGCAGGGAGTGCCTTCACTTGGACAAGAACAGAATATCATCTACCGAGCCTGAATACAAACCCTAATCTTACGTGTAAGATTTCAGGTAAGGCAGTATCTGGTTGTGTGTTTTTGTTTGTTTGTATAAAATGCAGTTTCACAGAAAATGAGTTATAGTATGCTCACTTCAAAAAGACTAATATCTTTGAAAAGCATTGACTCATAAATGTATTATTATTATTATTATTATTATTTATTTATTTATTTATTATTTTGCAATGGTAAAAATTTATTGGTAACTGTTTTTGTAAATTTAAATTATCTGTCGGTTTAGGATCTGTCATGATTGCTGACGCCTGTGGGTTTGCCAGTGGAGTTGCGGAACTGGTGTCACCCCCTATCAACATTTCCATGCCACACTGTCTACACTTTTGTTACTACATAGATGGGTTGGGGACCTCAGAGCTCAACGTTCTCCAGGAAAGAGCATCAACAGTAAGTACTTATCTTTGCTTGGAGCAATTAACACCTGGCTTCTTTTTGTGAATACCCTGCTGCTGCCACACACACACACACACATACACACACACTTCATAATAAGACATTAAGAAAAATTGTCCACTAAAATATTGGTTAAAAATCCAATGCTGTTGTCGTTGGAAGAGCAGTTACCATTTGTTTGCATGTACTAGTATTTTACATCTGACATGATGTATTGGCGTTTCAATATATATCGTCTCTAATACGGCATCAGTTTAACGTGAAAATTATATAGTGCAATAACTTTTGTCTTTGCAGACTTCGGGGAACAAGCACGGTGTTATTCGTAAAAACTTGTTCTTCAGCACCGGGGAGCCGGTAAACCAGTGGCTCAGTGATGTCGTCCAGTTACCAGCGGGACAGTACAACGTCATATTCCAAGCCCATCTTCTTAAAGATAGCATAAGTCAAAATACAAAAATCTTAAAGAGTTGCCCCGGAACACTGGCAGTGGATGAGGTGGCAATTGTGCCTGGAATATGTAAAGATCAGATCATATGTCCAGGTCTCCCACCGTGTAGTGATGAAGGTAGGTTCATGGACATATATGGGCATTGTGAGAATCTAGCTTAACAACTCCCATCAGAACATTTGGCCTAATCTCAAATGAAATGGATCATTACAATTACCTTACCTTGTACCTATAAAAACGTTAGGCAACAAGGTTAAGCATTATGAGAATTTAGCCTAACAATTCACATTAGAATATTTGGCCTCACCTCAGTATGAAATGGATCATGATATTTATATAGCGTGTAAAGGTATAAATTTTAGCTAACAAGGCAGTAAAGGTTAAACTGGACGGTACCGAACTACCGGGCATCTGAGTATCAGTTCGAGAAAGTTAGAATTCAGATGCCAACTTTAACAAACAAATTAAGTACTTGCGTCAGAATCATACTGTCTTATATATCTGTATTTCTACGATTTCTACTCAAAGTACTCAATCGTTGTTTTAGGATTTTGTAAATTATCTAGTTTTGCTGATCCAGCTTAACCATTCGGCTGTTTGTCATCATTGCAGCACAATTAGAATGCCTCCAAGACCGCCATGGCTCCAATTACATAGGGCATAAGAATGTGACCCGTGACGGTTATGATTGTCAGCGCTGGGACATGCAGTCTCCACACAAGCACCAGTTTCAGAGACCGAGTGATTTCCCAGATGCCTCGGTACCGGAAGCCTCAAACTTCTGTAGGAACCCGGATGCGAAACCAGCTGGTCCATGGTGCTATACAACTGACAGAACCATAGAATGGCAACCGTGTGATATCCCCATCTGTGCCGGTACTGTATGCTATAAATGTTGTTTCATCGTCATTCGAAAAATGTCGGCGGATATTTACATGTTTTACCATAGAATGTACCCTGTATTGATGTATTAATTTGCTTTAAAATGAAAGTTTTACCAGCTAACTAAATAATTTGTAGACAGTCCGTAAATAGCAGCCTTTTCAAGACAGGCGCTATATGAATGCCATCTTCTCCATGCTTCGAAATCTTTGATAGATCTCCATTCTATATTTCAGCGTGCGGGGAACAGTTTCAATGTAAAAGTGGCCAGTGTCGTTCAGTGGAAGTAAAATGTGACGGGGACCCTAACTGTGGGGACTGGTCTGATGAACACGACAGTAACTGTCCGACAGGTGACTTATTTTTAACCCTACAAAATATGAGAAATGCTCCACATATCATCAACTTCAAACGCTACTGGAACTCTTTTCTAAAGAACGTGTTTTACCTTCTTCAAAATCCCTTGCTCGCATGACTGATATGTCGAAGTTGGCTTACCTGCCGTAAATTCAATGTCAAATTCTTTGTCATATTCACATAAAAGACACTAAAGATTATACATTTCATCGAATTTCATTTACAGGGGGAATAAGAATGATCTAAATGATCTTTCCTTTTTCTTCATTAACAATATTTTTACATTTTGTATTTCTTTTCCTTTTCTTTGCTCGAAATGCCAGGATCAACGTTAATCGGACCCGGTGCTACGTACACCGGCACATTGAACATCACAGAAAGTGGGAAACCTTGCATGAATTGGGCCCAGCAGATAGCGCGACGTGACAACATGATAAAGTTTGGTTTAGATGTGACGGATTTTCCCGACAAGAGCATAGAAGATGCTAAAAACTATTGTAGAAACCCGAACCAGGATCCCAAAGGACCATGGTGCATTACCTCTAAGAGATGGGATATCGATTACTGCGATATCCCCCGATGTAAGTTATTGTTTAAAATAGCTTTGATTTTACCACCAGTTAATAAAGGTCGCTGCAACAGTCAATATGATATTGCACCAAACGATTTGTTACCAAATAGCCTCTAGACGGGCGGATACATGTACTTACACTGCACGTAGCGTATCCCGCACGAAAATGCAGCAGTATCGAAGTAGCAAAGAAGCATTAACGCAGTAGTGGTGTGGAGCATATTTGCAGTAGAAATGCAGCATAGCCTACTGCAATTCTACTTCAAAAATTACATAGGGTCGTACAGAGGAGGAGCATTAATGCAGTAGATTTGCAGCTTGATAGAAGCATGTTTCAAATATGCTAATTAGCTCCCCAGTCGAAGCAGATTTGAAGCATGTTTGCAGTAGAATTGCAGTAGTCTACTGCGCTGGAGTATCTACTTCGTTTGCGTGCGGGATATCACAAAAAACGCTATCTCTCTTTCCCAGCTTGTACATCGACTGAGTTCGAATGCGACAATGGAGTATGCGTTCATGAAGAAACTCTGTGTGATGGAGAAAATGACTGCGGTGACTTAAGCGATGAAATTAAACCATGCACAGGTATGAACTAAGAACTAAGAATGGGCTTAGGGATGATCACTCTGCAAACGATTTTGGAGATTGTGGCAATTAAAATTCTTTTTAATTATCAGGAAATTCTATTTTTAAACAATTGCAATGGTTATATTATCAAACAAAACAAAAAAAAATTGTTTGGCAATGTAATTGCAACCAAGGATTGCCTCCATGGGCACTGAAAAGATAATATTCTACACGCGAAAACAATCATCATCATCATCATTCCTCTTCGTCCCGTGTGGGACATAAGGCCACGAAAACAATCATAGGCCGCTATCAAACACAAATAATACAATGAAGCAGTTTAATGTTCTCGAGGTACCTTCATCACAATAGTTAATATTCTGTTATATCTAAATGTATGTATATGCAACTTTTTTTAGACCAAATGTCAGCCACGTGTAACTTCTTAACCAAATACAACTGTGGTTACCGGGTTTCCCCTGTTGGCCGCTCATTGTATAAATGGGTACCTAAGTATAATACTGAAGCAGGTTGGTACTTTTAGTATTCTTTCTATGTCGTTTCGTTATTCTAATAACATTGTTCAAAATGCTACTGTCTTCGCGCTGCTTTATATAGGGAATAGATGTGGTTCATAAGATATTATCTCTTTTTGCCACAAACAAACCTTTTACCAATTTTTTACCAACTTGGGTGACGGCGGTTGCGTGACGTATACTGTATACTCAATCTGCCGGTTCATTTTTCCCTTTGCCATAATGTGCTGTAGGGTTCCATGGCCGAGGCTCTTCCTTTTCTTGAATATGCTTTTTAGTGATTCCTGGAGTCCGTGTCTCCCTTTTATTGAATTTTCTTCATTCTTCTGTCCCGAAGTAATTGTTCATCAAATTTAACCACACAGATCGAAGATATCACTTTTTGATGCCTAGACCCCAATAACCCTATTATTCCTGGCACTCGTGGTGTTTTCTGTTATATCGGAGAATTTGTACTAAGCCCGCCGTACGGTGTGAGGTGAAATTACATATATATATATATATATATATATATATATATATATATATATACATGTATATATAATGTATATATATGATTATCCTGATTTTAATTAACTGACCCATTAATTCTTTTTACATGTGATGTAAAATGACGATACTGTTTTGTGTATATAAACATTAAATAAACACACGGTAATTTTTTTTAGATAAATATGAACGATTCATGGGTGTGGACGTCCAAAATGGCGTACGGTACAAATCGAGAACTTCTCTCATTTCGCCCCCAGTTCGGATTCCAATCTTTGAGTTTGCCTGCGTAAAATTTGTGTTCAAGATCTCAGATTTCGACGCTGTTGTTTTAAAGCTACATTCACAGTATAAGACCGGCAAACGCCGCCAGATATGGGAATCGTTCAACAATACAGGGGAGGAGTGGAAAACGGTTTATACAATGATAAAACATGAGGGACAAGAATTCCGTCTTGTATTTGAAAGTATTGCTGGATTGAACAATAAAAGTCCAGCTATTGATAGCGTTGAAGTAAACCCTGAATATTGCGATGTGGGAAAAATCGAAAATGCCTACATTTATAAGACAGACACACTCCTGTTCAACTGTGATAATGGTAATGTTATTGATGAGGACAAAAAATGCGACGGTTATAACGATTGTTTGGATTTTACAGACGAGCTAAATGGATGTGGTAAGAAATGAGATTAATCATCCTGATTCATTTGACAAGTTTATGTACTGCAGATAGCGTGTTTGTAAACTTTTTTTAATGTACACAGAGATATTCCTAGTTGCACACAGGTTATAAGGCTCTGATAGGCTCAGGCTACTTAATCGATAATTGCCGTTTGCGATCGAGAACCTCAGATTTGTGAGCACAGACGCCCAGATGGACGACTCGAACCACGATTTCATGGCACGAACTTACGGTCTGCACGCGCCATTAAACGGATTAAAGCACGGCCCCGAGGTTTAGTTGCTAGACCCTTGCAGGGTCGGCACGTGTGGAGTCGTTTAGACCATAAACGGATTAGTCGGTTCTGCTTTCGTATAGAGACCGCCATATTTGTATCAGTAGGTCCGAGGATAATCTGTTGTCAGTGCTCTCTTTCAACCGGGCCTTAGGCTGTATACATACGGGTCCTTCTCCTCAACCCCGATCTATTTTCAGCATGGTGCAATAAAGGTACACGAAAATGCACTTTAAGGCTTTCGAAGACTTACGCATGATATTTTCAAGTGACATTTTCTCCTGTTTCCACAAAAGAGACAAATTCTTGACGTCTAAACCGTCTAATAGAAAGATTCGGGCTTTTTTTCGACATAATTTGGGGAGGAGGGTGATGTTTGTTGCTATGGTTACCCAAAGCTCGAAAAAAAATTAACGAAAAATAAATAACAAGCCTCAAAACAAATCAAACTAAGGTACTTCAATAATCTACTATCCACAGGTCGCATTAATGCGGGAGTAGTGCGCCTTCGACAATATCCGGCAAATAGAAACGTACCGGACGGGTAGGTAAGCGGATAAATGGTTCTTGGTTTCTAGCGCGGTGCTCGTGGCTTCCTTTTTTACGTTCGTACCATAAAGCTTGGCCTGAGTTAATTTGAGTGTTCGCGCTCACAAATATGAGGCTAGAGTTCGCCTGAGATTGTTTATAGTTGATCCGTTTGCTTCTCAGTACAATTGATGTGCAGTCACCGCATGGCAAAAATTGTATTTTATACATACGTCTCTTTTTCTGACACAGTTTGTAACGGGTCCGATGTGTTCCAATGCACAATTGGCCTATGCATTGCCAAGAGTTTAGTATGCAACGAGATTGATGACTGCGGAGATGGATCAGATGAAGCGGGATGCGACGGTTAGGATTCTCTGTTTTGGTTTATTCATGTATCTGTGCGAGTGTCTATATATCTGTGTGCCTGTGTACATGTGTGTGTGTGTGTGTGTATGTGCTTGTTTGTGTCCAGTCGCAAAAGTGCATAATTTGCATATCAGTGTGCGGTTGAATGTGCTTGTTTATGATATGCGTAATAAAATCGACTCATTTGTGACATAAAGTATATGAACCACACCTGGCACATTTCTTGTGTGCCTTGTCTATACTCAATGGATTGTGTACATATACTAATCTCAAATGAACCAGTCCATGCATTTGTCTCAGTCTCATGCTTCCAGAGCTCAGACGTTTTTTCAATAATACCTGCAACGACGTAAATGGGAAGGACAGTTTGAACCCAACACGTGCGACAGACAGTGGTTCTTCCCGGGATATAAACGTTACCTATGAAAACCTTGGGATAGGTAAATTTAATGTAACTTTGTTCTGCTGTGGAAGGGCACTTGTTACAACAGAGTTTCAATTCTGCACTTGATAAATTTAGTGAAATATGCATCTACACCCTTGGTCAAAACGGTTATACCACCGACACCTCCACCCCCATTTCCACGTGCTTTTGTTTACAAATAATTACGTCACAGCTGCAAATTGTTTTGAACAATAAATTTTATTCCAGATACTACATCTCACATGGATTATTTTAATGTATAACATGCGCCCTCAAAACGTCTGTTCTACAGTGAATTCCACAAAGGTAAAGAAATGTGCATAAAATTAAAAATAAACCAAACGTCGCCAAATTTACACACAATTTGTATCAGGATGTGCTCAGTAATAGTCCTATATATAGCGTGTGTGTCTACTGCAGGCGGCGCGTCATGCCTCCAAAAAGGGTTACAATTTGGTTTTGTAGGATATTGTCTCAGCTTCCTGAAGAACTTGACAGAAATAGTCCAGCTTATTAGGGGTTTGATTCTGTGAGGTGATAATTTGTAAATATAGAGAAAATGGAACTGGAGGTGGGACAACCTTTTTGACCAAGAATGTATATAAATCAACTAAAATTATGTATAAAATGTCTTCAGCTCTACGCTTGCATTAGCACTACAAAGAGATTGCTGCCCTTCATTCAAGATATCATGGTATTGACAATTATACAGCTGCTCAATAAGAGAAATATTATATTATATTATATTATATTATATTATATTATATTATATTATTAATCCAAGGGTACAAAAGAGTAGAATTAACACCGTTCCTATTCAAAGCTGCACACCAATTAGAAGACCTGATTCACAGGTAATTAGTAGTTTAACTTAAAACTCCGTTGAAAACTGCCATAAGAGAAGAATTTTACAACTTTACAATTTTACAAACTGATACACCAACCACACGACTTTCAATACCCCATTGGTAATTCGACAAGTTCAATTTAAACTGCAATTAAACTCTCAGTGAAGCTATTTAACTTTTGTTCGTCTATTTCCATTGACGAATGTATGAACATTAAAAGCCATTGCCCAATACTAATGACGAAAACATTTATAAGCGGCATATGTCGTTGATTATATCGTCATTGTTCTAGATGCTCTTGGGATGGACAGCCTTGTGAAAAAGGCAGTTTCAAGCAGGTCCTAACTGATTACGGAGTGTGTTATAGTTTTAATGGAGCCACCGCTGATGAGAAAGTAAAGGTGTCTGAAAGAGCAGGTGAGTTGAGAGAGAGAGAGAGAGAGAGAGAGAGAGAGACTTTGCGCACAATGAAACAAATAGAATGGGAAGGTAAAACATTTTCAACCGCCCCAGAGAACAAATAGTCAAGTATTACAAGAAAAGCCAAATCCCCTGCGAAAACAGTTTTGCAAAAAGTCAATAGCACTTGGAGAGTATAATAATGTGTTTTTATTTTGAAATAAGTGCGTCATTATACATAAAAGATAATTACATGAATACATGTATGAAGGAAGTGCGCAAAAAGTCTGATTCAATGAGTGCAAATGTGTGTACTTATTGATAATTTAAGGCTGCTTTGAATTTAATCACAACTCCATGCACTTTGCGTCTCTTTGTAGGTTCAAGATTCGGCTTGAGTTTGACACTTAACATAGAGCAGTATGAATATATGCTAGGACCTAATAAGGATGCTGGAGTGAAGGTACATGATATATGGGTTCTTTGAAAACATGTTTTTATTCAAGTCAAATAAAGTTAAAATCTTTCCCGATTAAAGGGAAACCCATTGTTTTAAGATTTTCAAATCATTTATCAATGATAAGACTTGCAGGAATTGACCTTCGTCTTTATACCTAGAACTTATTTCAAATAACAGAACAGAAATACTTTAGGGTATTTCAGAAATGCCATACAGTACATTTATAGTATTTTTTAAATTTTGAAATAAATACGTAATTTATCACTTTTATGGGCATTAGGTGATCTATTCTCGAGTCAGAAACAAAACTGAAAACTAACAAATTACCCAACTGATTACCTTCTAGTCTGTATTCTGGCCAAAACAAAATCCCATACTTACAGTATATTGAAAATACTTCATGATAAAGCGTAAACGTTTCTCGTGCATGCATGTACCAGTATTCAGCCTAAATTATATTCTTTTCCCTTACTGGAATAGGTCATGTGTTATTCAATTGTTTACGTGGGCCCAATGCGCCATATATAATGTAGTGGAGTAACGAGGTTGAATAAAAGTGTGGTCGTTTAATTCAAGCTGTTCAATGACTGATACCCGTACCACATCCGTGAAAAAATATGTATCATATGCACATTATTTTATCCAATCGACAGCAGTCTGTTTATGTGTTTGCCTGACGATAAACATGACTCGATACTCTTCGTCTGTTCTCGCGTCGAGAAACAATTACACTTAAAAACGTTATCAATATTCTGATTTTCTTACCTTCTCTAGGTATTCCTGCACCCTCAGGATGAGATCCCACAGGTCCGGGAACTAGGGTTCACCGTGGCTCCTGGAATGCACGCGCTGGTGGCCGTGAAGAAGACATCCGTAAGCCCACCCCCTTGTTGTTCTTAAATTATCATGTGACTCCCTCTCGACATTATTCCAATTTTTGAACATAATAAAATTGTAGTTTTATTATCTTTTTTGGGTCATGAAACTTCAATTTTGTCATGTCGTCTTTAGTGACATGCACATTTTATTCATAACTTTGCTACTTCTTAATAGACTAAGAGTCTTAAGAAACCTCATGGCACCTGTGGAATCATGCCGCTTGATTACTATCAACAATATACGACAGGAAGATGTTTGTTGGAACATGAAACCAAGCGACTGGTACAAGCCTGCGGCTGTCGAGATGCCTATATGCTAAGAGAAGGCAAAGGGAAAGGCGAAGGTGTGTGTGTGTCGATTGGATAAAGTGTAGTTTGCTTTTTATTAAAACTGTTTATGAATATGGTAATAAGGACATTCATGAACATTTACTGCGCTCCACGATTTGCTTTCAAGAAGCCACAAAACAATATCCATTGCACTGGAACCTTGAACCATACAACATAATGCCTTTTAAAAGCACTTAATATATAACGATTTATTATGCATTTGTATATATGTATGGTGTATAGTACAGTTTAACTCTTGACATGAGCACGTGGGTTTTTTTTTTGCGGGTCAAATTAATTACAAAATAGATGCCCTTTTTATTCCAGATGACCCGCCTGTTTGTGACACTGTCAAATATATTGATTGTGTTTTGCCACGTTTGAGTAAGTTCCATTTTCTTTCACGGTTAACGTCTTTTTCTCTTAAATTATGTATTGATATAGACATAGATGCTTCTGTAATTTTACTATTGGTATCATGGGTACTGTCTTTTATTATACGTTAAAGATGCATACAAAGTCAATTTTTGTCACAAAAACCAACCAAATGCTAGCATATAGTTTTAAGTAGTATAACTAAGAGAATTACCAAAAGGAATTGTTTAATTTTACCCGAAAATGATGTTTGAACGGATTTTTCTGCTGGCATTCTAAGCTGTATGTCAATGGGGCAGGAAAGTAGGTCACGAAAGTAGGTTAAATTTACAACCAAAAATTTAAAGAAAGGAGCAGTCTAAAGGTTTTTAATGGCTGATTGAGTGATCTATTCAGTTTATCCCTTGGCATGTCGAATTTATTTGAGTCATATAAGAATCTAGTAGAAGTGGTTTACATGTGTTACTGGGAATCCACGCTCCACTGATGCTCGGTTCGTATGTATGTACCTTTTATGTGCTTTAGCGAAATATCAAATTAAAAATAATTTAACAAAGCAGCTTCCCGTTCGTTCAAAATGTTTTAACAAAACAGATTACCGTTCGTTCAAAATGTTTTAACAAAACAGATTCCCGTTCGTTCAAAATATTTTAACAAAACAGATTCCCGTTCGTTCAAAATTAATTGGAAATGCTTCGATATGGTTGCTATTGAGCCAGTGGATAATTGCAATCAATTGTTCTGTCTAGCAAGGTCAGATTGACAATGAAATATTATTATTATTATTATTATTATTATTATAGAGCAACGTACACACAAACAGGCTCAGTGTATCCAGCCTTGCATCACCACGTTCTACGAACCTGTAATATCATATGGAAAAATTTCCGACATCAACGTCGACCGTGTACTCCGTGGAAATATTTCTGTTCTCAATGAAACATTCTTAAACGCCAGAGAGGGAGCACACCGGGTTGACCCCGAGCGGTTCACCGAAGTTTACGAATTGCTGCACGAGCTGAACAAAAGTTATACCAAATTCCTAAGTGTGCTTCACGATATATTAGAAGTACCCATCGACCACAAGTATGTTACCCAAAGGATCGAAAATTCAAAAAGGTATCTCACTGATATGTATAGAAAAGACGCCCGATTGATTACCGAATTTGTATCGCCATACCGATTTCGGTACGTCGTCGAGGTTCACCCCTATGTCCTAAAGTTAACAGAAGCTCTGGGGCACTTGCCAGGTAACTTATTTATATTATTGGGTGGTTCAGACGCCTTCTCTAACGACAAAAGATCGAACGCAAAAGTGGAAGTTCAGAATTTCTACAATCTTTACAACGAAAGCATGTCTGTGTTTCTGGAACCCAGTGCCGAGAAGAACGCAATAGACTTGCCCGACTTTTTCTTCGGTTCTGACACCATTCCGTCTGTGTTTCTTGAACCCAGTGCCGAGAAGAACGCTAGAGACTTGCCCGACTTTTTCTTCGGCTCTGACAACATTCCGTGCATGCAATCAAGGGTATATGTTGAGGAAAAATGCAAATATGCACTAGAACATTCAAACAAGTCGAATATTAACATTGTTTTGGACGATAAAAATCTTGTCAGTGAGATTGAAATGTTCGGGCGTTGTCTTAATCTGTACAATTCCACGCTAAGCGCTTTATCTTCTTTGGAATTAGTAAACCCCAGTTCATATTCGGGTGCGAAATTGATAATTGACGAGTATATCGACTCTCTTCTTATAGTTTCACATGCCAGGTCACATACTGACATGATGCTGGCACACTACCTGACGGGAGAGATTACCAAAACTGAAATAGCCGCAATGTCCACCCCTGATGAAATCGCATATGCAAAGGAGAGCATTAACAAAATTTATGACGTTGCAAAGGGGCTGGAGGGGCGAAAATCGAAAGAACTTAATGATCTTCAAGAAAAAGTAGCGCAATCCTACAAAAACATTGCTGAGAAATGTCAGCAGTTTGATACGTTTTTCTCTGCTGCCGGAAGAAAAGGATCGTGTTTAGGACAGTTGTGGGCAATGGAGATATGGAAGCGGTACGTTCCGGACATCAATCTGTTTGGTCAAAGCAACACGTCAGGCGCCCCTCCAGCAGAAAATTTTATATATGTAGACAGCTATCTTCAGGAACACGTTGAAGCTTACTTAGAACCAGTTCGGACTATGTCCAAGCAACTAGGTGCCGATCTCAGCGACCAGCGCGGCCTCTTATTGCAATATTTTACTGAGTTTCAGACGCGACTGCAAATGTATTTAAAGGGGAATTCACTGGACGCAACATTTGTGGCGTAAGTAGGTCTGGTGTATTATCAATTGCAATGTCTAGAATATTTTGAATCTCTAATCCTAATCCAATCTATCCAAACATCCAACTTGTAGTTGACGTGTTTGTGAATTAAACGAACCACTTTTCTTTTAACTTCATTTAAGTGGCACACATTTTGGTGTTAAAATGCAGAACCGGAGTGTTTGTTTAAATGGTAAAAAATGTGCGCATATCACTCTGATTCCTTTGATCACCAATCAGATATAAATACATGCAGTTAATATTTACATAAATTTGCCCTAGATGAGAACAGGTATATGTAAACTACTATTGCCATTATATTCATGGCATGTCGCAAGGTACCGGGTCGATGATTACATTGAAATTATTGGAATCTAGACTATTGTTGATTTCAGAAATAATTTCCTCAGCCTGGACGTCTATTTTGCCCAGCTGAGCTACCAAAGAATCGAGCAAATGCGAGACATAAACGAAGGGTCATTACTTAGTAAGTTCCGGATTTGTTTCGGAAATAGTCGGCTGAGTCCGTATCTCTAGGACTGAATCCCATATATACTCGTTTAAAATAGACAAGGCACGAATAACAAAAGATACGAGTGCAATACAACCTTGGCCTTTATTTTGTTGAGTTGCGCGCCATCTTTATTTTGTCTTCTCTTTTTCCACACACTGCACCATAAATTTTTCATCAAAATCTCACGCGGAATGTAGGCAATTTCATTTAATAGAAAGCAGGCCAGCTGAAAATTTTAAATGATGTATTTGAATATCTTTCTTACGATTCGTATCTTACCTCTTAACTCAGCTTTTTTAACCCAATCCAACACTCCCAGGGTCTCTGTATTGTCACTGTATCTGTTTTAGGTGAAATTGGTGGATTAATGGGTCTTCTTTTGGGCGCAAGCGTCATCACATTATTTGAACTTTTGGATATGATTATCTATAACTTTATCCTAAAACGAACAGCCAAAGTGGATCGCAGAAACAGCCAGCACCCGGATGAGTTTGAAATGAAAGAAAATTTTGCAAAAGATACATTCGAAACTCCGTTTGCCTAATGACGCCTTTGGATAGCTCAAACACAAAGGCTGTTCCTACTACGAACACGGACCACGAGTGCCTGGGATGCATGAAAAAAATAAAGCAGACTTACATTGAGTGAAAAACACAGTCAGAGAACGGGGGAGGGGTATGCAAATTATTCAGATTATGATATATATATATCCAGTCAGAATTTTCATTTTTTTTTGTTTGTTTGTTTGTTCTTGTTGAAACTGTTTTTATTGAACCCATTATAACTTGAGTTGCACGGAAGGAAAAAAGTATGTTAAAATATGTTTCTTGCAAGCAGGGTCAAGGTCTTACGCCTGCGAGATTGAGTTCACAAGGTTCCGGTATTTCATCGTAAGGGAACGTAGTGTATTTGTCATGTAATTGGTTGTTATTGATTTAATCGGATGGTCCTTTGCCGAGAGAAAGTGGCGTTGTACGGTATGATTGTGTTAAGTAAAAAGGTACAACTTGTAAATTATAAGGTCCTTACAAAATTAACAATTTAAACCCCCCCCCCCCCCCCCGCCTTGATTTAAAATGGATCTTGTCAACTGCATTGTACATATATTTATCCTTGCCGACCCCCTCATCCACTGTCTATAAAATCCCGTGTTTCTGCCAGTGTGCACGCATGTTATAATTGTATGGTAATAAGGATGTAGCAGAACATGTACATTTATGTAGCAGCTTTCTTCTGCTACATGTGTTGCTATCAGTTTTGCTTCTCCACAGTTTTATGCAGGAAGATACAGGTGCGTGTAAACTTTCGTTCATATCACATAGCCTGTGTTCCCTTTTGTTGAGTATTTTTCTTCGTCTTATAAATGTCAACTTGGTGCTTTAAAATACTTTGTGAAAGTTTACCTTGATTCTCTGAAACAATATTTGTTAAATATAACCTTGATGTTTTTGAAATGTATTTTTGATGTTTTGAAATATTTTGCCTTCTGAAAAGGACACGATGTGGTAGCGGAGAGGAAAATATGAATAAACCAACTATGTCGAGAAGGATGCCAACAAACAGGGAGGAAATTAGATGAAATGACACTTATGCGGTATGAAAAACAAGGCAACAAAGCTATCAAATGAAAAGACAAAAAGCAGAAAATATAATTCAAAACACTTAAACAAAAAAACTATATAATTTCCAGAAAGGTTAACCGATAAGCAGGCTTTTCATTTGAAGATGTATTTTAGTCCTATATTACCTTTCTGTAAGTTTGAGAAGAGTAAGTGACATGGTTTTCCTTTAATGGTCACTATGGGGGCAGTGCCCAAAATAGGGTTTTCTTCATTTTGATGTAATATTACAAAATGCTTAACAGCATAATAAACATCAATTTTAATAATAAAATAAAAACCATGGATATTCAGAAAATGTGCCTGGCAAAAGTCTTCAAGCCCATGGAAGTTCATAGTCACACATTGAAAATGCAAAAATGTAAACAGGAGTTAACTGTGAGGAAAAGAGTTTATTTCCACCTTCAACATCTTTTTTTGCATAAAACAAAATTATCAATTTACTGTCATTTTTTAAATGAACAACTAAGAAAATTGTGAACATAGGAAAAATAACACAAGAACAATTTTAAATGTCCAATTTTCTCTATCCTGAGATTCTGAATATAGTGAGTGATTGAATCTGACAAACTGCAATGATATGAGTTTATTTCCTTTTTTGACAGTTTATTACACAATGCAAGATAAAATGTGTTATCAGTGTTGCATATATGCTGAAAAAAGGAAAAAAAGGCATAACTTTTGAAAAAAATGCCCGAACAGCCTAATTTTTTTTAACGTGACCTGCGTATAATGAATATTCATCAGTTCTGTAAGTTTCAAGCTTAAGGGTAAAACGGTATTTCAATAATCGTGTTATCGGTGTTGTAACTTAAAGTTTGAAAAACAATACACTCATCACTAGCAATAGTCGTTTTATCCTGTGTTACTTCCCAGTAATCATTTCATATGTATTTTGTGTGTATATATATACAGACTTGACATTTAATATGGAATATTTCAGTTTCGAAGGTATGAATAGGTAAAAATGCGTTCTTTTTTCAAAAAACTCCGATCTCATATAAGATTTGTGAATGGAGAAGTGTGTAGTCAGGTGTGTCGCTATCAATTAACTGACTTTCATGTCTGTTGCGCTGCTACATTATGTAATATGCAGTGATTTAATTGGGTAGTGTTCCTTTGGGCTGGTCAAAGCTTGGCTTAGGCAAAGCTTAGTTCTGTCAAAAAAGTATCCATATGTCGACAACTACTGCATAGAAGAATTTGAAATTTTGCATGCAAGCGGTCAGTCTTACAGTGCGTAAAATGAGCTAAGTAGTGCATTACAAATTTGTTAATCTGTGGCAGAATGTCGAGAAAAACAGACATTACCAGACAGATTATAGCGCCAAACGGAACGGTCCCCACAGTTTTACAGAGTAATGCCCAGACTGATGTACCCACACAGAGGTCACCCCCAGTGTAACAAAATCTTACCTACGGGGTACAGGACCCACTGTCTTTCGGGATACGCTGCTGCAACTAAACAAAAAACACCTAGTCCGTTCAGAACGAGGGGTAAATTGCCACCAAAATACGTTTTTCAAGGCCCTTAGCGAACACCAAACTGGTTTTAGCAGGTAAGAATACCAAACGACCTCCGAGGCACCCACTGTAAACAGCAAAACATCGTCGTCTGTTTCTCTAATGAATTGGGGGCCATGACCGTTTCTGGGTAGAACACTGAAACCGCGTGGATTTCTTTATTGAGGTCAGATTTCACCTGTACCGCCCAATTAGTCAAAACAGAGTTTACAGACATCCAGAAGAGGCCTACGACGAAACATGTGCCGGGTCTAAAGTGACAAGGGTCATTGACAGCGTCAGTATTTGGAGTGGATACCACATTGGTGCCAAACCACCAATGGTAGTCATCGACGAAAACCTGAACCAGATCAAATTAAGGAAAAATCTCGGAACCACTTGACTATCATTTGATAAAGGGCACCTTAGGAACAATTTTAGGCTGCACGGTGAGGTTGTCGGTTCACACAGAGCACATTTAATAGCAGATAACTCACAGAACTAAGGGAATGAGCAGTTACCCTGGTCATCAAAATCGCCACATTTGAACCACATAGACGATATTTGGGTAGGCCATTACTCGCCAAATCAACTGCCTACATGCCCTACAACAAAACTGGACCAAATTGGCCAATTTTTGACCAGATCGAACTCTAAAAACCTAAGCCAAGGAATGCCTTAGCGCTTGAGAGCGCTGGTAACAGCCAGAAGAGGCCAGGCGTAACAACGACCATTACTGTGACTAGAAACTGACATGAGGGTCTTTTGTGGAGCGTATAACTCTTTTACAGACGATAATTAGGAAAATATGGAGATCCAAAATATCTCTTTTAATGGATGTCGTATGACATAGAATAGGCAATGAATTTCTTTTTGCTTCACTGTCGATTCCAATCAATGAACTGATGTCACCATGACATCAAAGAGATAATTTAATGTTATTAAAACACGGTTTTAATCCTTATTTTCATTTATCAGTCAGCAAAATAGGAAAAAACTGATAAAAAATTACTTGGAAAAAAATATTCCATATTAAATGTCAAGTCTGTATATAGCCGTTGTAAAACTAAAAGTAGAGTAGAGAGCCTGTAAAATGTAACTTGTACACATTTTTGTGTTCAATAAAGATTATTATTATTATTATTATTATTATTATTATTATTATATTAATTCTTACGGCAAGCTGTATTTTTTGGCTCTAGGATAACCGATACCCAAAATGATTATTAGATTGTAGGTATAATAAATGGGGTCTTTCTTATCAACCTCTGCTCTTAGAGACCATTCCCAGAGACTATCATACTAACTTTGGATCGAACTACCTTCGAGGGGATTCTCCCTTAATTGCAATTAACTCGGGCGACTTAGATGTCTGTCACGCCTGCTGAGACTGATAGGGGGTAATTAACTTTCGTTTAGCAGCTTTAGTGGGCGTCCCAGACGTCTAAACCGCTTGGGCTGAAAGCAATTAAGCTAGGGACTCCGTGGAGATAGACCGATCCTGTTAGATCGATTCAGGGATGGGAACCCAGTCTTAAACGTTATAATTTCAAAAGCGTGTCTGAGCTAGTGTGCATTTTGAGACTCGAAAATATTAGGCCCCATTCAGAACAGATAATCCGAGCACCCACCGATCTGCCAACCAAACACGGCCGACCACACCCCAAAATAGACGCCGCCGACCTCCGACGGTCCCCCGTTCCTCCACAAGCGCCTTTAAACGGATGAAATCCAAGCTCCGAGGTTTTATTTCTAGGCCCCTGCAGCGACGGCGCGTGTGGAGGATGGCAGACCACCGAGAATCAGCCCCCCCCCCCCCCCCCCCCCCCCCACACACACACACACAAACACACACATCCAGTCTTCCCTGCGTCTTCCTTGCAGGGGCAGAGTAATTAAATCTCGTCTCAATATGACCGGTTGAAAGTGAAAAGACTGACAAGGAATATCGTACAGTGTAGAAGTCTGAAACTAAAAGTAGATAATTGAAGCGACATACCAGGAGCTCAATTTATATACAAATGAATTTCGGGACATTGTGTCCGCCTATGTCATCAGGTGACTGGAGGTTCTATAGTGTGACGGTGTAGTGTGTTAGTTGAAATTGTTTTATATTGCTACCGGTAGATGTCTCTATAAGTAAAGTTTAGTCCGGTGTGCAAGTTTGAATCTCTCCTGTGATTGGTAACTCAACGTTTACTATCTGAACATGTATATAAGGCGTGACTTTAAATAAATCGGTCTCTTTTGGCTCCAAGACATTCTCTTTTGGTCTCTTCTTTGGGGTTTCTCTGACACGCTCTCTTTCCGGACTCCATTATTGATGCTAACACCAGTGAGTATAATGTTCTTTGTACCTTCATAAGGCACTCGGCCACGAAGTAGTAACAATACGCAAGGACCATTTTTTTGTGCAGTCGCCGTGACCACTATCACAGCAAACAAGAAAATCACGGACGAAGGGATTTTTGTCATCAGCAACTGCTATAATCAGTAGAGAAAATAACTTACCGCTTTCAAGTAACAGTTAGCAGTTGTACGGTTGGTCCCAGCTTGAAGTTGTACGTACGGTACGTACAGAATGTAAAGTACATTAGTAAAATGTTCTAAACGTGCTGTACATAGCGATTCAACAGATGGAGTGAACTGCTGGAAAGTTCTCATCGAAGAAAAAAGCGATGGAATTTATTGAACCGAAGATTGAAGTTGAAGGTTGGTGATAACTTTTTTGCTTAATCGTGTCGTGCGCGTTAACAGAATGAATCGAGCGCAAAATGGGATCAGGCAATGACACCCACTTGTACTAGTAGCAACATGTGCCGCAATAGAGACTACCCCTCTTATACCCCCGTCACACTTATTCGGAATCAGCAGGAATGAAGAAGAATGAGCCCGAATGAAGAATTTTTAAAATTCGAACCACATGCAGGGGAAAATTTTCAAATTGACCTTAATTATTGTAAGAGTGCCGTTGGAATACTCAGAATGCGCTTGAATTCGACTGGAATGATGAGTGCATTTTCGACGGTGTAGCTCTCAAAAGCAGTTCGAATATAGTTGGAAAACTAGGAATATTTATAATGCTGTAAGAAGGCAGTAAGAATATTTAGAATATACTTTGAACGGCGCACTACAGGTAGTATAGTTCGATTGCTTATTTCAGCTCATCCGAGGCACATTCGAAACTTTCTGTCGGAGTATAAAATCCCCGTCACTCTAGAGGCGGAATGATAAAGAATGGCGTTGGAAATACAATTCTTTGTGCATTCCAGGATAATCGAAAAGCATTCTAAAAAAATTCTAAAAATTCTGAGTGCATTCCAAATATTTTTACCCATTCTTGTGGCCGGCTCGAATGTTTTTGTCATGGCATTTGAACAGTACTCTAACTGCACTATGACTGCATTCTAAATATTCTCACGGCATTCCGACAGCATTCGAAACATTATGATCAGTTACCATTCCTGTGGCGTTATTTATACATTCTGGGCATCGTGTTACATTCTAAACATGTTAGAAAGTAATTTTAATTAAGTAATTTAGGTATTTCAACTGCATTATGTTTGAATTCTTTATATTTCAAACCATCATTGGCAGCCATACCGGAAGCAGTTGACTGCATTTGAGTTCGCGTTCGCACGAATTTTTCAATTTATTCATTCTGGCTGGTTCTACCTTGATTCCTGCTGGTTACGAATAAGTGCGACGGGGGCCGTACCAGTTCGAATATCCCTCGAATGTGATCAGAATGTTTTGAATGTTGTCGGAATGCCGTCAGAATATTAAGAATGCAGTCACAGTGCTGTTAGAATACTATCAAATGCCATTCGATAATTTTCCACTTGGAATGCGCTTCGAAGGTTTTTAACATTCAGGCCGACCACAAGAATGGGTAAAACTATTTGAAATGCACTCAGAATTTTTAGAATGCTCTTTGAATATCCAGGAATGCACAAAGAATTGTCTTTCCGACGGCATTCTTGTTCATTCTGCCTCTAGTGTGACGGGGGTATTTAGGGAGAATTGAACATGTGCAGAATGCACATGTGCGTAAATCAGCTCTGGGGATTGTTGTCGCCATAAAAAGTCGTTTGACTACGCCAAACTTTTCTTTTAATGTAAACGTCAAGAAATATATCTACAGCCTCAAACAATTTTGCGTGTATCAATTCTTTGTGAGTTCCATATAAATAGATTTAGACAATCAGTGTTTTAAAACCTTCTCGCGGTCGACTACTTTCACTCTTTGACCATATTTGGATGCATATCATTCAGAATTATGAATCAAAATAACCAGTCACGTTTCCTTCGTGTATTCTTTTTATACGCTACAATGATTAAAGCATATATTTAAACAACAGATCTTATGACTTTTAAACACATGTTCAGAACTCGTTATCAATGCAGATATCAGACGTAAAGTAGGCGTAAGCTTAATGCGTCCGTAATACATTCAGATACTAGAGAGATAGAGACAACTCTAAAAATACTGTACCGCTCCAATTGTGGCATCAAAACGACAGCCATTTTAAAAGGCTTTTATTTTCGGTGTGAAATGATGTTTTGTGAAGGCGATGACCCAGGGGATAAGTTAGTGTGAGACAGCAAATTGATAATACCTGCGTTTGTCCTTTAGATCATCAATTATGAATGACACTGGTGCAATTTATACGCCATCAAAATAATTTGACAAACAGTTGGATGATATAGAGGGATTATTTCACTGGTTGAAATGTCAGACGATAGTGAGTATATTGTATAAAGATTACCAGAAATGTTTGAAAAAATTCTCATCTTGAGATATATCTTTCGTTTAACCTACAACGCGAAGAGCACATTTAATGCACTAGTGTTTTGTTAGGGGGTGCTAAAGGTTATTGTTGTATAACAAGTCAATTGGTTGGAATCTTTATCCTTTTCCCAGATGCACGAGAGGAGGGTGGTCCAAGTTGGAGACGGTTGCTGTATGATTTCACCCAGGAGACGACCTTCCATGGTGTTCGGTATATCACGCTCAGGACCCGTTATTCACTGCGCAGGTAAGCGACGTTTGTTTTATACACCCGCCTGTAGAGGCGCATTTTGCAACAGAATGTATTTTGCAACTGCAACGCATTTGCAACCGAAGGAAATCGCGAAAATGCATTTTGCAACTGCAACGCATTTTGCAACCAGGATTTTTTTTCTAAGTCCCTGAAACAGTTTGAAGTACGATATGCATTAGAGTGGGGCGGGTTTGCTTCGGCTAGGTACGCTGAAACTGGTCAGGCTTCCCCTAGAGCGGACAAAAATATATAATTTATTTCACATTGTAAATTCCCAAACCATTAGAGTAAGGAAGTAGAAACGTTAATAAACATTTTGTTAGGCAAACCCGTCCCCATTCCAATTCTACCTGTTTCGTACTTCAAACTGTTTCAGGGACTTAGAAAAAATCCTGGTTGCAAATACGTTGCAGTTGCAAAATGCGGTCATTTTTCCCAGTTGTAAAAAAAGGGGGAACATGGTTTCAACAAGGCTGTGGAAGGAAACAAATTTCGACGTGCAAAATGTGGCTGACTTTTTTTTCTTCTTTTTTTTGGGGGGGGGGGGCGTAAGCGATAATTACTGTTCTTATATATTGTGTTATTAAATATATGTATTTATTATTTTACTCATCTTTTAAAGGTGGTTTTTAGTAAATAAATAATAAATAAATAAATAAATAATTGAATAATTGAACTGCACATATGCGGTGACGGGCTCTATGGGGTTAAACCATATTATATTATTAATTTCGTTTATAATACATCATGTTTTACATTCTGCCATTGCACTGGTTAAAGGGATAATGACTCTTCGTATGAGATCTATATTTCACATTAAAAACATTGTGAATAACTCATAGAAATATAATATATTCTGTTTTACCACAAAAACGGTAGTTATAGCTATTATTCTGATAACTGAGCTTGTCTTTAGACCACGTGACCTCCATTGATGGCTATACTCTGTTAAAATCTCTTAAGAGATTTTAACAAAAAACCAAACTTTTTAGAAAAAAAACAGGGACTAACTTTGAATGTAAAAATGGATTCATTAACCATTGGTAAGTATGTGGAAATTGTTGTTTACTCCAGGAAAATTCATTTTTTGGCCGAAACGAAGAGTTATTATTCCTTTAAGTAAAAATACGTGCGACGTACATTCCTTGCATAGATAGAGAATCTTAAATAAACAAAAGTAATTAGTTAACTAATAAAAAGATAATCTAATAAATTTTGATGCAATGCATATAAGTATCATAAACTAAGTTAGCTAGACATGGCGTAGAAGTAAATTCGAATAAAAAATGTGTATTTGGGAAATACATGCCAAACTATAACCCGATATTGTAAGCTTGCCACCAGATCAATTACTTCTCCGACTGTGTTAAATCATCTATTAACAGGGAACACGCTCTATCATCCTTTAACAATCAATAACAGGGAGAGGTATTGTTATATTAAACACCACAATTATACGGGCATTGATGAAATGTGCGATGCATGTGCCGATTTGGCTAAGTGAAAATGGCCGCAATCCATCTCCTGGGAATGGTCGTCCAATGTATACGTCTGGTATTAAACAGAGTAGATTTCACAGCTCCAGCTAATGGTTTATTTTGTTAAGACAACACTCCTCATAGTTGTCAAATGCGATAAGAAACATCGGAGTAAATGGATGTAAAATATTATATCTCTTTCACCAAAACTCACAAGCTCGTTTAACTTTTTTTGGGCTATGGCAATAAATATATATTTCAATCAATTTAAAGTTTTGTTTTTTAATGTATCAAAATTTTATGCAATATTCTCTTTTCCAATCAATGTTGTTTCATTTTTTATGCAATAACTTTTTTTCCATTCAATTTTGTCTACGTTTCGTTTTTTCATGTAATATTTTTTCATTCAATATCGTGTCACTTTTTCATTCAATAAGTTGTTGTTTTTTTTTTTTTGCATTTAATGCTGTTTCATTTTTTATGCAATATTTTTTTCATTCAGTGTTCGTGAACACGGAATTGTGGGTAGACTTAGAAACGAAGGCGTTCATTGGCTAATCTCTAACATGGCATTTTGTTGGTTATTCTAATAAAAATCTGCTAAAATCTCTTTGAACATTGTTTATTAACTAACAAGACTGCAACAAACTTTTGACAACAAACATGAATTTCAACCTCTAATACTGTACAAGGAAAAGACGATTTCTGAGGCATACCTATACTCTCCTCCCTCCAATTAAGAGTTGATTTGAAGGATGAGTTGCCTTCTTCCTCTAGTTCATGATCACAGCAGGCCCAGTATCTACAAGGATACAATGGAACATTGTTCTATGCTACGAACCTTAGCTTGTAAATGAAGCTAATGAACGAAGACTGCAATGTGGGCTTACAACAAACGAAGAGGATATGTCACGCCTGTTTTGTGCAACACATACCATGCCATAATGGGCGGCTGTCAAAGTAACAGGGCATTGGTATTGCCAAGATAATGATGTGCAAAGTCAGCTTGTCCAAATGGGTCGCTTGGATAAAGCAGAGTTAGATATAGTGTGGAGTTTTTTTTGTTTCCAGTTACGTTTAATTTGTACATGCACGTGCCTAGTTTAACAGTTTTCGTCAGGAAAAAATATTTGGCTAAATAAATGTAGAGTCAGAAGAAGGGTGTGTTTTAATGCGGATTTCATGTATCGGTGCATTTGAACGATATGTTGATAATTACTCACAACTGATTAAAGCAGCTCACATCCCTTGGGAAATTTGTTTTAAGTGCAATACCTTGAATTCCATTTTGATGAACGTATTTTATTGATAAATGCAATACCTGTACATGTGTGAAGTGGCGTCATCACCAGCGTCCTACAGTGGCTACCCACCCTCCAGGCCATTACTAGTACATTATACACTGGTTGAACCTATCCTAAGAATTTTTAAGGCCGTTATGAGTACAAGCAATCGGGTACTTACTTATACTGAATCTAAATCGGGAGGGTGGGGGTTATTCCAAACTTCCCTCTGTGAGATGCCTATGCATGGGGGAGAGTCGCCATGTGTCCTGTAGGTGGATTATCTGGCATATGCTAAAAGTGAAAATTGAAACTTGCCTTAAACTCGCAAGGGATCGTTCTTGGAGAGATCGTTCTTCCTAATTTTCGGTATGCATGATTGTAACACCTCTGATTCCACGTACGACATTAGCCAGTGAACGCCTTCGTTTCTAAATCTACCAACAATTCCGTGTTCACAAACATTGAATGAAAAAGAGCATTTCATAACATTTTGAAACAAAAAATTTAATTGAATTATATATATATATATATATATATATATATATATATATATATATATATATATATATATATTGAATATTGCAACACATACCATGTCATAATGGGCGGCTGTCAAAGTAACAAGGCATTGGTATTGCCAATATAATGATGTACAAAGCCAGCTTGTCCAAATCGGCCGCTTGGATAAAACAGAGTTAGATATAGGGTGGAACCTCTTTGTTTGTTACGTTAAATTTGTACATGCACGTGCCTAGTTTAACAGTTTTCTTCAGGAAAAATATCTGGCTAAATAAATGTAGAGTTAGATGAAGGGTGTGTTTTAATGAGGATTTCACGTATCGGTGCACTTGAACGATATGTTGATAATTACTCACAGCTGATTAAAGCAGCTGAAATAACCTGGGAAATTTCTTTTATGTGCAATACCTTGAATTCCACATACACAAGGAGAGAGAGAGAGAGAATGAGAGAAGGAGTCTGGTCGGTTCGTTTTGTTAAATTCACTTACCAACATCACTTCAGTCAGGTACATGAATCACACAAACACACACACACACCAAATATATAAGTACATAGATAAAATGGAAATCTAAAGAGAGTAGGCACTGTAACCCTAACTACAGGGTACCTAAATACCTGATAATGCCGGTCTAATTGTGTCAACATTTTATTGATGAACTCGTAAGAAGATGACAGTTTTGCCATCAAATCTTTTCTGTTGTCTGGATATTGGCATAGACAAATGTCACGGGGGAGAATTAATTTTATCTGCATCACACGATGATTGTCATTAGATTTAAGAGCGTTTAGGCTACACACACGATTTGTAAAGAATCAATTTGATGATATTATAGCGAACCGTAAGTACATAAATATGATGATGTATAGCTAGATTGGGTTCCCATCCCTAGATCGATCTAACAGGATCGGTCCAACTCCACGGGGTCCCTCGCTAAACTGCTTTCAGCACAAGCGGCTAAGATGTCTGGGAAGCCAACTAAAGCTGCTAAACGATAGTTAATTACCCCATATCAGCCTCAGCAGGCGTGACAGACATCTAAGCCGCCCAAGTTAATTGCAATTGAGCGAGAATCCCCTCGTTCGATCCAAACTTAGCACAATAGTCCCTGGAAATGGTCTCTTAATTTCACGCTCCATCACCATATACAAATAAACACATAAAGTACAGTTGCTGACGCGTTGCCATGAAAATAAAGACGAGACAAAGCTTAACAATGGAGAAAAAATTACAAAAGAGTTTATATGCAACGAAATCACTAGCTACAATCAAATAGATTTCAGGAAAAATGTTATTTCTTTGACATTGTAGTGATTAATGCAGTTGTCACAGGGATGGCAATATGTTTACACTACTAATATCACCGCGGACATGACCCTGTATCGGGGCATAAGCCAAATACATCTTTCTGTTAAAGATGCATACAAAGCTAATATTTTGCCACAAAAACCGACCAAATGCCAGCATATAGTTTCAAATAGTATAACTAAGAGAATTACCAAACGGCACTGTTTAATTTTTCCCAAAAATGATGTTTGAACGGATTTTTCTGCTAGCATTCTATGCTGTATGTCAATGGGGCAGAACAGTAGGTCACTAAAGTAGGCTCAATTTCCGACCAAAAATCTAGAGAAAGGAGCAGTCTAAAGCTCTTTTATGGCTGATCAATTGATCTATTCAGTTTATCCCTTGGCATGTCAAATTTATTTGAGTGGTATAAGAAACTAGTAGAAGTGGTTTAGATGGAATTAAGTGGTTTACTGGGAATCCACACTTCACCGATGTTCGGTTCGCATGTACCTTTAAAGACGTTGCAGTGAGTATTGAGTATGTGAGGGAATAGAGCATACTCTATTTGAATAATTCTTCTTACAAAGAAGAAGGTACATGTACTCGCCCAATCAAATGGAAACGTAATCTACCTCAGCCCTACGCCTATAACCTCCTTTAATTTATTTAGACTACTGATTTTTCTTTGGTCAAAGTCGACTAAGATTTTAATTCTGACTTAAATGCTGATGGAACCTTACCATGTCCTCTTCATTAAATATTTTCAGAATAATCTGGACATTTATTGTGCTTTCCGCTACGATATTCTTTTGCACTGTCGCCGGGTTCAGAATTGCCTACTTCTTGACCAACCCCAAGGTGGTCAATGTAGAAGTGATACACAGTGAGTCCCTAGACTTCCCCGCGGTGACAATATGCAACCAGAATCATTTGAGGTGAGGGACATTTGCGGTAATTGCCTTCTTTTTCAGTTAACTTGAATCAAGAGTTGAATATTAATCATTGATTGTCACTGTAATGAAATGACCAATTTGATTTGTTTGTTATCGGTTGCCAGATGATTTGTGAATTGATAAATAGTTCTTTAACTGATCCTACATGTATGTGCGTGGGTATTTTGCCTCTTTTCATTTTCATCCAAGTAATGTACACTCATGAATCAAAAGTCAAAGGATTATACTTGCATGCTGGATATTGACAGAGCCCCCATTCAAACATGTTAGCACGGAAACGGCCTTGACCTGTTCTGATGCGGTTCAGTCGAGTCCATGATAGGCGACCCAGCTCATGGCCAGGTGGTCGGGTGCTCACTTCAGGAATGAAGTCATACAGTCTGCCATTTTGAAGGACAGCCCATTCCTCCTGCCATTTCACCATTTCCCATGTCTCTGTCGACATTTCATTTTGGTTCTCCTCTAACTTTCGCAAGTATGGAATCAGTGGAGCACTTGAGGAAAGCCTAGTATATTCCTCATCTTGCCGGAGTCGCTGGAACAATAGATGTCCTGGCTCATGTGCTCTGTTGGCCAGTTGGAGACAGCGTTGATCCTGTCTGATATCTGGGGGAAGTATGCCGTGTAGTACTGGGAGATAAGGTTTTGGTGTTGATCTCAGACATCCTGTGATAAGCCTCATGCTGATAATTGTTTAGGGCTGTATCAATTGTATTTGTATGGCTACTCCTGCACCACACAGGGGCGCAATATTCTGCAGTGGAGTAAGCCAGGGCAAGGGAGGTAGTTCTCAGGGTGGGAAAGTTTGCCCCCCCCCCCCAGGTAGTTCCTGCCAGCCTCTTCAAGATGGTGTTTTTCGCCCCAACCTTTGCAGCGACCTTGTTGATGTGAGCCTTGTAGGCTCCGATCCAATGTCATGCCAAGGTACTTCGGAAACTTTTCGAAAGGTATGACGGTGTCATCACATCTCACTTCAAATTCCTGGTTACTAAGTTATTGACCAGATGGAATAGGCTGCTGACTGCCTTGGTCTTGTTCATCTTTAGCCTCCAATCATTAAAGAACTGATCGGTGTCTGTGAGATCCTGACTGAGTACATCATTGAGACCAGACACTGAGGTTCCAGAGGTCATGAAGGCGATGTCATCAACATAGATGTACTGTTCACTAGCTGTTTCAGGTAAGTCAGAGGTGTAGATGGGGAAAAGTATTTGTGCAGACCCTTGAGGTACACCATTTTTCAAGAATTTCTTTTTGGTCCTCGACTTCCCAATATGCAGTGTGACACTGAATGAAATGCATATACCGCTAGCCCAATGTTGAAGGTTCAGCAAATACAAGCACGAATATGCATATACTGACATTTGCAAATACGTGCCTGCGCATGTACGTAAATACATGAACTGACTATGTTTATGCACGCACGCACCATCGCAAACGTACCTGCATAGACGTTACTCATGGGTTATGTTTGACATCGATGGTTTCTATTTATACTTTTCTACATTTTTTTAAATATCAGAACTACGGCGACATTTGACTTGGGACTGTATGACAGCATCCATGATTTCTACACAAAGTTCTGGCAAACGAAAGACGACTACAAAAGTGAGTCCATCAGTAAATATGTCAACAAGTATATTATTGTGCATGGTAAATCACTCGATGTACATGGTAGACTATTAATGTAATGAAACCGCTCCTTTATGTCATTAATGAAGTGTCAAAAATAGAATAATCTTATAGACGGAGAGAGTCATTTACAGTCATTTTACACATTTTTGATATCAAATATATTTTTTCTTTGTTATTGTCATTGTATTACGTATATCGGTCTATTGTATATAAAAATTGTATCACGATTTGCATTTTTTGCAACACAAGCTGAATTATGTACTTAACGCAGTTTCTTTTTCAACTGTGAAAAAAGCAAGCAATCCTTTTATATAGGAAGGTCCTAACTGATAGATTATGTGCATTAAACCTAGTTAAGTTATTTGGAAAGCTTTCAATTACACCAGTCTTTTGCGACACGAAAAGTGTTTGGTTTATTCAAATTTGTTTTCTTTTTCTGACTTCCTTTCCCAGGTCCCGGATGTAGAGACCGTTTCAAAATCACGGCGGACAGGACACTCAAGCGCCGTGGCGACGACATCAATTATAAAATTATAAAACGTGTGCCATCTTGTGTTTGCGAACGAGCTTGCCTCCGATTTTCTGAGTGGAATTGCAACTCATTCGTCTATGATAATGACTTAAAAGAATGCAAGATAACTTCTCTGAACGAAAGAACCGAAGGAGTGGATCTTGTGTTCAGTCAGAAAGAGGACTACTATGATCGAATTCGTTGTGACGGTGAGCACGTTCACACACGCCATTCAACAAAATGGATCAATTTTTTTTCTGATGCGTTTAACTAGTCGTTACGAGAACAAAGATATCTGAGTAATTTGGATTGTCAATAATTAAAATGTACTACCCTAATGACTGAAATTACCAAATGGGTTTTTGATCCACCGTGTGTTTTCCACTTTTTTTCTACTTTAGATGAAACGCCGACGGAGTGTGACTTTGACAAGGACCTGTGCAATTTCCTGCAAGACGATGCGGGTTGGGAGAGAGGTCAAGGTCGGAGCACACTGGACATGTGGACTGGCCCACTGGCTGACCACACCTCTGGCAAAGGTACGCCTATATCGCAGGGAAAATTGGTGCATGTATCTTTACCTGGCAAATACCACAATCTCCAAAGTATTTTAATATACATGTCAGCACTGATACAGAAATTGTTTTTCTTCCAGTAGTCTAGCAGAGAATTGCTTTTTGACTACTCAAACTCGTTGATCTTACAGGCCATTTTCTGTACCTGAACGAGCCGAATAGGATAGCACGTCTCCGTTCGCCTACGATCCAGTCAACAGACCCGCGCTGTATCCATCTGTTTTATCATATGTTCGGAGAAGAGGTGGGGCATCTCAGAATATACGCCCAGTCTCCCGATGGCACCAAGGAAGAGGTATGGAGGAGAAAGCGCAACCAGGGTCTTGGATGGCAGAGGGCGTTTGGAAAGATACAGCCTGGACTTTATGAGGTACGTACAGTGTACATTATGTGAATGGTCGGAATATACCTTCTATAACAAGAAATCATGCTTAACAAAACATCAAGTAAAATATTTTACCACTAAATGTTTAAGTCACACGGTCAACGGCTTTGATAAACCTAGTTGACATAAACCATCTTATTTTATTTATATTTATTTCTTTGGATTAAATGTAATGTATACATTGCATACACTATTTGATTAAATTAATTATTTCATTTTAAATCTACCAACAGGTTATTATAGAGGGACATGGAGGAAGAGGCCCGCGCAGCACTATAGCAATAGATGACGTGTATATTGACGTGTGTTCTAATCTTGGTGAGTTATCTATGTAATATTGCAATTGCTTATCACTGGCGGATCTAGGTCATCAGTCATTATTATTATTATAATTATTATTATTATTATTATTATTATATACTTTTTGTCATTTGTTTTGTAAATATATGGGCGGCGGGTGGGGCCACACTTAATTCTCCAATTTAAGTATCAGATAAGTCAGAGAAGAAATATTGGAGGTAAAACCTATCTCAATATTAGCTGTTGACTGAAGAAAAATTCACATCATTCTTAAGTATCAGATAAATTATAAATTTATATTATATCAAACAAATACAAGCATTGATCAGCTATTCATCCCGATGATCTGCTCATCATGCCATCCAATGACCAACTTATTTCTACTGTAACTTACTGGCGTGATTTATTTTATGTGGCTGCTAAACCAACTGGTTCACTTTTTTTTCAGGGTTTTAAAAAACATGTACGGCTTGTAATTCCCATACATTCTTTTATGACAGAACGGGACTGCAAGGTCAAAGCATCCGGGCCTTACTACCAAGGTCACCGTGACTTCACCAGGTCTGGAAAGAAGTGTCAGCGTTGGGATTCACCATCTGTCCGTCAGTATAATATGAGAGACGCAAGCATGTTTCCGGACGAAAAGATTCAAGATGCTTCGAACTTTTGTCGTAATCCGAGTCGTTATTCAACAAGTCCATGGTGCTTCACTGTAGAAAAGGATGCTGTATGCGAACCATGTGAAGTACCGATATGTCGTAAGTTTTTTTTTTTTTTTTAAATATATCATTATCGATCATTTCTGGATATGACAAAGTCAAATGGCTGCCAATAGTTTTCAGTAACAACGCTTCCGTCTCATCGGTTTTATGGGGTTATTTTTGCTTATGAACTGAAAATTTAACTTGCTTAAAAATTGCTGCAAAGGGTATTAATAGGGAACGCCTACATTGCTATGATCAATGTTAAACACACAACATGGACGGTGGATTCCAAGATAGGCAGCACTGAGAATGAAAACTCCACAATTCAAGTCAAACATCAGGTTTTCGGTTGACTCTTTTTTCAACACATTAATTATAGTAGCATATAAGATCGCATTCACAACGAGTTGAGCCAGGATTTACAAATCCTGGATCTAAATATAGCGGGCGTGCATAAAAGAAAAAAACGCCTAATCTGTTAATAGTCTCTCCGTCTCTCACACGCCTCCCCACATGTCGTCCCTGCGGGGGTACAGTTAATAAATCTCGGCTCCATTCACCATGCGGAAGCTACCTGAGAAAGTGTGGTAAGTGTGGTCATAAATATAGCAAAATGATAAATGTGCATTTATTTGTCTTTTAGCTTGCCGTGACCACGAGTTCCAGTGTGATGTCTGCATTAGCAAAATGGATATGTGTGACGGAAAAATGGACTGTAAAAACGGAGAAGATGAGAAGCAATGTGGTGAGAATCTTTACTCTTTAAATTTCATATTGAACAAAAATACAGATACACGTTTAGCCAACGCACAATCTAAATAACGCGTGATCAAACGTGGTTTTGGTGTCCAAAGGAAAATATTTTCCCTATCTGATTTCAATAAAGAACGTTGCAGACATTCTCGATACTGTAGATTAAACGGAAACCTGTCCTGTACCCCACATAAGCCTACACTAAGACTGTCTGTATATCATGTACAAATATACTTGTACCTGCCCTTCTGTTGGGAAGCCCGATGGATTCAAACAACCTTCATTTATATTTGGATGAAATGTGTATAATAAAATTGATACTTTTAATTAAGCTCAAACTGATGATACACCTTTTTTTTTTTTTTTTTACATATGATATCTGCACATTTCTACTGTGGCATAAATGTGAATGACTATACTAATCGATATGAGGTATTGTTGCCAGAGCTAGTGAATTAAGTGCCAAGTATTTGCACTGTTTCTACGTACACCACGTGCACTGGTAAGACTAGAATTTGTCTAAGGAGACATGAGGGCACAATGATCAAAATACCAGCTCCAGAAATGTTAATTAGTGCACAATCAAATAGATAACATAAATTGTAGGGTTTTAAGATTGTGGTATCATTTCTTTGTCAAACAAATATAGCCTCACAGAACTAAAGAAAACGTACATGTAACTTATAATGGACCCATTGTTCGTATTAATTTACCCGAGTCAAGAATGGGATCACTCGTTTACTGGATTGGAATTGTTCCTTTGGAATTGCTTATGTAAGATAAATATGGCCTTTTATACCTGTTTCTCCACAGAATTCAAAAACTGTGATTTCGAGGATGGAACGCCGTGTTCTTACCATATCACCCCTGGGGAGAATGATTATACCTGGAAACTCAACTCAGGCTCGACACCTTCTTCAGAGACCGGGCCGTTTATTGATGCTACCAAACAATCTCCAGAGGGTAGGCCTCTCCTTTTGTCCAATGATTGTAAGAGCATTTATATACAATGTCTGTATATACAACATTGGTCAAAAAGGTTGTCCCTCCTTCACTATCATGTGCTTTTATTTATAAACGATCACATCACAGGAAAACTTTGTTATAGATAGTGATTTTCATTCCAGATACCATAACTAACATGATTAGTGTTACAGAAAATACAAACTAGCAGTGAAGATATCAAAATTTAATACCATTAATTAATTTATTACATGTACTGAGTACCCCCTCAAATCCGACGCTTCACTGTGACTTTCACAGAGGCAAAGAAATGTCCATTAAATTGAAATGACACCACCAAGTGTCACCAAATTTTCACTAATTTAGCATTAGGACGTGCTCGTTAAAGACTCCTTGTCTAATAGCGTTTGTGTTTACCACGTACTGTACCTGTAATTACCTCCTGTAGGTGGCGCGGCCTGCCTTCAACAAGGGTAACAATTCTGTTTTATGGGATATTGTCCCACTCTTCCGAAAGAGCCTGGGGGAGTTCGTCCAGATTATTAGGAGTTACGTTTTCCTTTGCGTTACACACTTCAATTCATACCACAGATGTTCAGTATGGTTAATAACAGGGCTTAAAGATGGTTGCTCCTTCCTCTGAACATTGTGTTTCTGCAACAAATCACTCAGCAGACGAGAGTTGTGGGCAAGTGCATTTCCACCATAACGCCTGCGGTATTCCTGAAGTCACCTCTTATAAATGGAGTGAGATATTTGTTGAGAATATTTCAGTGAATTGTCCAAGTATCGATCTTTTCCGGAAAGAACAATGCACTGAAATAATGGGCTTGGAATCCTCTCCAAACATGGACTGACCTGACACCTCAGGCGATATTATCCTGCACAAACCTACCAAAAAGCATTCTGCAACATGTCTACGGGCCCTAATTTGACCATCGAAGGCATACACGAAATACCTTGATTCTTCAGCAAAACCAGCTTGGTCCTAGTGACGGTTGACCAAGTTCTGGTAGTTCTGAGATCACTGAACCTAGCATTCTCAACTGATACCTCACTCCATCTGCAAGAAGGGACTTCGGGGGTGATCCAGGCTTCATCATTACATCACACTTGCACACAGTTGTCATGTGGTGAGTGATTTCTTGCAGAAAGCCAATGTTCTGAGGCTGGAGAAACCATCTTTAAATCCAGATAATAAGCCTACTGAGCACCCGTGACATGAATTGAAGTGCGAAATCCGGAGGAGAACCAAATTTTAAATAGACCGAACCAATTCTGCCAAGCTTTTTGGAAACATGGGGCAATATCCCGCAAAACAGAATTGTTACCCTTGTTGAAGTCAGTGGCGCCGTCTACAGGAGATAATTACAGTACGTGGTAAACACACACGCTAATAGACACATGACCTTTAACGAGCATACTCTAATGTTAAATGTGTGTAAATTTGGTGACATTTGGTGGTGTCAATTTAATTTAATGGGCTTTCTTTACCTCCGTTGAAATGACAGTGGAACATCAGATTTGAGGGGGTACATGTAATAAATGTGAATAAATAATATCAAATATGGATATTAACCGTTAGTCTGTATTTTCTGTACCATTAATCATGTAAGTTATGGTATCTGTAATGAAAACCACCATTCATAGCAATTAACTCCTGTGATGTGATCATCTATAAATAAAAGCACATGAAACTGGGGGTGGGACAACCTTTTTGATCAATGTTGTAGATCAAGTATTGAATCATTAACCATAGCTCTCCTCAATGAAGTCCCCGACTAGATACTGTACTCGACTTTTCTTCTCTTGCAGGCACTTATATATACACAGAGTCTTCGAAGGGAGTGATTGGTGAAAAAACTACCCTTCGCACCTCTCCCAAGAGGGGAATCCGTAATGCCAAAGCATGCCTCCGCTTCAGTTACCACGCGTACGGCTCTAACCTAGGCGACCTGGCCATCTACGTCCAAGAGGAATCAAGGCCGAAGCGCAAACTTTGGGAAATGCGCAGATGGAAGAAATTTCATGCCCGCGCCGAATTTTCCGAAGACCGATGGATTCCCTTTTCTGTGGAATTTGAAGAAGCCCCTTCCTATGTTATTCTGTTTGAAGCATCACGTGGTGATGGTTTCCGTGGTGACCAAGCACTGGATGATATCTCAATTCGTGAAGGCAAATGTGATGTTCCAGGTATGTACTTTGGGTGAATATGTGTGTGTGAGTATGGCTGCGTTTACTAGTGTGTGTGAATGCCGGTGTTAAAGTTTGTGAATGCGATTGTGCATATGTGTTCATTATAAATATTTCTTTAGCCTTATATATCCATAAAATACCCAATAACCCATATTTGAGTATATGTAGAACCGTGCTTCTTGTTTATCGTTAGAAGTGAAACTATCCATCTGAAGTAGGATAATAAAGTAAAGTTTAATTATTTGGTGAATATTAATGCCATAGTTGTACAAAAAAACTTGTTGTGACCAAGGGGATATCTAATTAATATGTTGTTTGTAAATTGCTCTGAATATATATTATAATTTGTGACGCAGTACCAGTACCAATGACAGCAAGCGGATGCATCTATTAATGTCACCATTTTAACAAGTAACTATGAAGCGATACCAGCAGTACCTGCCTCATGATCAGGCAGTAGCAAAAACCTTGCAGTTTCACAGAATTCCCTCAGCAAATATTGTTTTAACTTATACGCGAACATTTTTACCTATACCCAACACAAATCAGAAGTACCCCTAAGTCCAATCAAATTAATTTGCACCTATTTTATAAAAAAGATGTAGCACCAAAATTAAAACTGGTTAACTTAAAATTGTTAGTATGATTACATCCCCTAGTTATATAAGTAGACCAGATCTTGACGGTATACTATAAAGCAATAGTTTTACCTTGTATTTCATAGATTGTAAATGGTACGAATATCGCTGCGACAACGGGTTATGCATCAATAGAGTTTTCCTATGTGACGACGATAATAACTGTCTTGATGAGAGTGACGAGGGACAGCAGTGCTGTGAGTACATAAACTTCTGCACATTGTACTTAAATGGAATTGGCATTATTCGATTGATTCAAATATTTAAGTATTCTTGGTTTTTTTATTGCATTGCATTGCATTGCATTGCACTGAATTGAATTAATTTGCAAACAAAACTGTAAGAAGATTTTTCCAACCGTCAAAAGTTATCTTAAGTTCCTCTTAATTTGCACTAGCCTTAATATAATTTACTTGCAGGCAAATAATTTTAAGTTTCGAAGGTAAATGACTCACAGACCAGCAAGGTCATTTCTAAATATAATAAAGTGTAAATCATTTCTCACCAGACGAAAAAGGAGGCGAATGCAAGTTTGAAACCCCAAAGCTATGTGGATATACAGTTAGACACGGAACTGCACAGTTTACTTGGGCTGCCTACACATTTTCGCCATATCTTTTGGATTGGCAAAAACCTGCCAACTTTTGGTACACATACACCCATGACATCTCCTCTGGGTTTGCCGGTACGGGGCCAAAGTCGGAAGGAACTCAAGGTACAATTTGAATTCAATCCATTCACAATCATTTCATATACAGGATATCAAATCATTTTGGTATGAGTCTTTTTTTTTCAAACTCCTTCTGCTGATCATCAACATCAAGTAAGATTTTTAGTTTTATACCCAATTTTGAATTACTAAAATGGTGAAAAATCCAAAAGCCCAAAACAACAATTCCCCCAAGACAATATTGTTAACGTATCCAGTTGTCAGCCAGTTACTCGTACAAAAACACATGTTAAACCATATACCTGTTCCAAGTCTGCTGCTTAATTATTACCATACGTCCAGTTGACCAGCCTCAGTTTGGTGGTACCAACCATATTCCGGTGAATTCCACTAATAGAATCGAATGTGATAGAAACATAATTATAGTCCGTGTCGTCTTCAATTATAAGGTACCTTCATGGCCGTTGATAGCAAGAATGGCACTGTGGGCGCTGAAAGTATCCTTTCCTCACCAATTATCAACACAGACAATGAAACGTGCCTGCACTTTAGCTACCACATGAACGGACGCAACATGGGAAAGCTTAGGGTGATTCAAAAGTTTGCCAACAAAACAGAAGTCAACTTGGTGATGCTGATGGGCCACCATGGATTAGATTGGCTGAATCACTCTGCTTCACTTGCACCTGGGGAATTTGAAGTCCAGTTCATAGCGCGGCGAGGCGATGGAATAACTAGCAATATGGCCATCGATAACGTCAGGCTTGAACTTGATCTTTGTCCAGAAGTTGGTGAGTAAAAATGCAGCTGGAGGTAATAAAAGGGGTAAAAATATTAAAATCATATTTGCTGAGTCCTTACACTGATAACAAAGGGTCATCAAAATTGACTACCTTAGGGTCATTAAATGAGTTTACCTAAAACGAGGGCCCAGGTAGTCAAAATCTGTATTTGATGACCTTGCAGGATCATCATATCCAACCTGATGATTACCCTTGGTAGTCATTTGATTACTTGGGGTGTCAAATTAGGTTCATGCATTCAAACTGTTTTGGTGGAGGTCAGGACTGCTTGCAACTTTCGTTTACCATTGGCCTGCATGCAATTTATGTGTTTTAGATAAGAGTGCTGCACTAAATATTTAGTAATATTGCTGAATAATTGCAATGGCACAGGAAAGCTGAAAAACGATTTAGTATGAATATTTTAGTGTCTGAAACCAAATGTTTCTATAAAAACTGGCGTAATTTTCCAAAACTGAACCAAAACAAACACTGCAACAAAATGACGTCCTTCTGTCGTGTGATGCTTCACCGAACAACCCACATGGCAAGAGAACATTGGCCCAACGCATGGTTGGTTGCACGACCAATATTGGCCCAACGTTGGAAAGCCAACCAACAGCGTTGCGCCAACTTAAGCCCAACGTATGGTTGCCCATCGGAACCGTAGTCCGCTTCCCATTACTTTGTACAGGCAACATTCGTCCCATACACTAACCCCAATACACCAACTAACCCTAGCCTGTACTAATCATATAGGAGCCCGGACTTCCATTCCCAGGACTTCCATTCCTGTTACAACTGTACGCTACGCAGTGACGGCTTTAGCGAAATAAGGCGTTGAATACCCTACAAGGTAATCGGATCAGCTGAAATGACGACCCTTTGCTTTCAGTGTAAATAAAAAATATATTGTCCACTTTTCCAATTATTTTGAAGCTTTGGTATGTATTCCTATCAAAACATGTCTATTATATTTTTGGTTTATTTCTTATCTTCGAATTATATGTTACGTATTTCATGTGTATAGTTTTATTCATTCAGACGCAGTTTCGATATCGTACATATTTAGAATATACCATTGTACGGCTACCAGTCGTGTTTAAGGATGATGGGTGCTGTCGCCAGAAATTGATTCTAGTATGCTTACAGTCTTAAACCTTAACGCATTTATCTTATCCAATTAAAACAACGTTTTCTTTCACTCAGATTTTTTTACTCTGGTCAGAATTAATGTTTCTAAAAGTGATGTATGTGGAATTGTATTGTCTTCTTTGTGAATTTATGAATTATATATAGAGAAAATTGTCAGTCGATAAATATATAGAAGAAACTCATACATGTAACTGTGAAACAAGTGAAATTCAAGATATCGTATTGTAGCCATACAAGTTCAGTAGTACGATATCGTATTTAACACTGTCTAAAGATTGAAAATCACTCAACGAACTTTTATATCCCCGTGCAATTCTCGATCCGGTGAATTGTGAATAGTTCTTGTAGTCAAATGTTATCCACGGAATGTGATTATCCACATTAAAGTATTTTGTATGTGCGTGGTAACATATATCAAGCTATTTATTTAGAAAGTGACATCCATACCGTTGACGCTTGTAAATGTCACCAATGTAATTGATTTTAATTCTACCAGTGGAATCAGTTAACTGCACATTTGAAAACAGCTATTTATGTGGCTACACCATTGCGTCATCATCTGAGTCGTTCGTATGGATACGAAACAATGGGCCAACATTTACGGAGAATACGGGACCGAATTCTGACCATTCACAGCCTCAGGTACCAGGTGCGACATCTCAATCGATTATTATAACCATATGTAAAATATATCTTCATTTCCCATTGACCTTATCAATTCATTAAGTGTGCAACCTTGCTCTTTCTGCAGAGTTAAAGCAAATTCGATTTTTATATACCGCACTACATTACACACATTTTAGTGCGGTTTACAATGCCATTTTGCTGAAATTTTGCAATGGACGCCTGGCCAATTTTAGCTAAGATACAGGGTGCTGACACACTCTCGCCAAACAGTTGTATAGAATTTATTTCTTACCAAATGTTTGACATGTCCGCCCATCTGCAGGCTTAAATACATATTATGTTTGCTTTTACAGCAAATGAAAGCGGCGAGTGTGCCGACGGAAATTACCAAGAATACAAAGGCCAGATGGCGACCACTTGGTTTGGTTCAGCATGTAAGCCTTGGTATGAGTCGCCCTCCCCTCGTCATATACACTTGAGTAAGAACTACTGCCGTGCTGACGATGAACGTGACTTTGGGCCGTGGTGCTATGCTTGGAATGGTGCTTATGGTGCCTACGGTGCCACTTGGGACTACTGCAGGAATTTTTGTCCCGGTAAGCATAAACAATTTAAATTTATGAGCTCGTTTTCGACACTTCGCCCTCAACAGATAAACATTCATAAATACACAAATAAAATAAAATTTCTCTTTTCTTCAAATCGTCTTACAAAAATGGTTTCTAGACATTTGTGTATTGATCGTGATGTTTGACTACATTTATCTGAATCCAGTGTTTATTATTACATGACAGTATGATAGTATATTACTACTCCAGGTTATTATATGTATACTACATCCCACAGAGGAGAACAGGGGAGTACCACGACCTTGTCTTCCCCTCTCTACGATTTTCAAGGTAACACTAATCATTCCCTGGAATTTTACCATCACATGAAGGGCAGTGACATCGGAACCCTGGAGGTCTTCTTACTGACAGATGGTTTCCTAGTGCAGCGGTTGGTGGAGGTCAAGGGGAATCAAGGTCCTGATTGGGTGAAAGCGGCAGTAGCAATACCAAGTGTAACTGCCCACCGTTCACGTGTTGTGTTCAGAGGTACACGTGGGGATGGCATAAAGGGTGATATTGCCATCGATGATGTTAGCTTAAACCAGGTGGAGTTCAATGCACAAGACGTGTCGGGTAAGAATTAATCAGTTACAGTACGGAGATACACGATGATTTTTATATGGTCACTTACTGTTAATTACCTTTAGAACCCTATAACAGAGATTATTGCAGTTTGAAGTTACAAAATACTGATACCTTCACTGACATCATAGGTAGAATTTATATAATGTCTTTCATTCCTTTCTCATTTTCATTTTAGGAACATCTTTGGGAAGCTTATTTTGAACGATTTTATCCAAACAAACTACTGGTTAAATATTTTAGATGAAATGTTGTAAGCCCAGATTTCTTCAAATCAAACATTCCATTGCCGTCCTCTCTTTAGGATTTACATTCATGCTTGCTAGAATGAAACATAACGTGGAGATATTTAAATGTTTACAGCATGTTTGCCTTTCCATATTCATATTTCATATTGCTGTAGCTTGCTACTACCATTTATAGACATTTTTTCTTTATTGTGAGCTTGAAAGAATTTAGGATCCATGATAAAAATATAATGGATGTCGTCGTACCTTATGTACCAGGGGCGATTGTAGGATTATTTGAAGGGGGTTCAAGTTTTTAGGAGTGACAGGTTCAGAATTATGATTCAGCCAGTCAAAATTCTAATTTCAAGACCATTGGGTGATTTTTTTTTTTTTTTTTTTTTTGGAAATCGAAGGGGGGGTCAGGACCCCCCTGACACCCCCCTTAAACCCGCCATTGTGCACACTCCTCTAATGCGATATTGGGTTTATTCCAAGTTAGTATAAAATTTGGGTCATTGCAGTTTATGGATGCATACGTACACGTGTGGGATCGGAATACAGCGGGACAGTTTCTTGGACGAAAAGTGGGAAAGCCTGCATGCCGTGGAGGTCGGACAGCGTCGTACAGCAATTAAAGAAGCTGAGAGAGTTTGCCGTCTTCCCCGACGGTACGTTGATACAGGCAAATAATTTCTGTCGCAACCCTGACCTGAGAAAAGATGGACCTTGGTGTTTTACATCCGACATGGACACAAGAGGGGAGAGATGCGATGTCCCTTTCTGCGGTATGATGGATTCCTGTACTCCTTTTTCACAAGAATTCAGGTTTACTGAAAATATCTTCGGGTTGAATGAATGTCTATAGTAATGCATTGACGATACAGTTTGTTCTGGAATTGTCGATTTCAGCCAAGGTGTTTTTATTTTTTATTTTTTTTATTTATTTTTTTTTTTTACTAAGTTTTTGGTAAATAAGCCAAAGTGTGGACTGCACCTGTTGGATAACTAAAATATCCTCATTTAACGAGAAAAAAATTGATTGTAAAGAAAGGACGATGGTATAACCAAACAAAATACACAATGTATCTCTTGACTACTCGCTTCACAATTGCATTGTTGTTTAAACGGGAACATTTTATGCGTCGTTGAATACTTTATCTTAGCTTTGATACTGTGCATTTCCCACAGTATGGTTTTTTATTGTTCTATTCCAGATTGTACTGAAGGTCAATTTCAATGCACAAACGGCATGTGTGTTGACAGTCACTTATTATGCAATGGGGTTGATAACTGTGGCGACAGGAGTGACGAAGAAACCCCTTGTAGTTCGTATCATTTTCGAATCTATATATAGATTAGTGTTTAATAGGAAATCAGACCTACCTTATCGTATTTCCAATTTTAAAATATTATTAATGATTTATAACAATGGCGATCTTTTCATTAAATAAGAATCTGTAACATTCAAACTAATAAAATTCATTCATGTTATTGATGAAATGCAATCAAATGTGTAAATTGGTTTTTCAGATTTTTCTGTGGGGTGTGGATTTGAGGATTCGTACAGCTGTGGGTACTCAGTAAGGAAAGCAGGAAGTGGCTTCACTTGGACAAGAACAGAAAATCATCTACCGAGCCTGCATACGAACCCTAATCTTACGTGTAAGAGTTCAGGTAAGGAAGCATCTGGATGTGTGTTTTTGTTTGATTGTATAAAATGCAGTTTCACACAAAGTGAGTTATAGAGGTATATTATTATTATTATTATTATTTATTTATTTATTTGCTATTTTGCAATGGCAAAAATTTACTGGTAACTGTTTTTGTAAAATGTAAAATTTTCCGCATTCAAACACAAAACATTATTTAAAGTAAGATCCGCTTAATATTTGCAGTGCTGTGTAGATTTAATCACTGATATCAATATCTGTCGGTTTAGGATCAGTCATGATCGCTGACGCCTGTGGGTTTGCCAATGGAGTTGCGGAATTGGTGTCACCCCCTATCAACATTTCCATGCCACATTGTCTACACTTTTGTTACTACATAGATGGGTTGGGAACATCAAAGCTCAACGTTCTCAAGGAAAGAGCATCAACAGTAAGTACTTATCATTTCACGGAGCATTTCACATCCGGCTTCTTTTTGTGGATACCTTGTAGCTATGTTTGCACACACACTTCATAAAAAGACATTAAAGGCCCATACGTACTCGGATTTTTACGAAAAATTCCATGATTTTCCTCATTAAAATAGTTTGGTGGTGTTCAAATATACCTAACTTACATGTCTGCTCACAACGAACTCATAAATGTCTTCCATAAGATGTTTTTGAGCGCTTATACCGCTATTTGAGACTTCTTTACTTGTCAGTCAAAGATCATTTAAATATTGCGCGCGCTTTGCATATATATCCGGAACCCGGATGTAAACACTGAGCCGTAAATACACACGTGTTTCAATATGGCATCGACGAGACCGTCATTACTGTGTACTTAAAAGCCGTTTTCATACAAATGTAAGTGGACTACAACATTTTAACCGATATTCTTTAATGAAAGAGGTATCAGGCATTAGTGTGAGTAATTTTTGATGCACAAAATCGCACAAAATTAATTAACATGGCATAGGTCGAGGTGACGTGCAACTTTGAAGTAAGCCTGCGAGTGCGAATGAGGTTCTTACTTCGATAGTCACGAGGCTTGATAGCATGGACATGTTTTGGGTACTGGGTATTTTCTAGCTTACTTTTATTATTTTTGTTGTGCTTATTTTGGATGAAGTCATCCTCAGTCTGGTCTGTTTGTACTTCTGAAATCTGCAGCATTTTATGATGGACCCTGTGAAGGTGAATTGACACCCTCTCGCTAAATCTTCTCTTATCTTACTCTTTTTTCTCCTTTTCTTTGCTGAATCGGTTAACAATGGCTTCTTGTAAACGCGTTTACGCTTCCCCTCGTCCGCCATAATAACTTTGCGGTCATGTGACATATATTTAAATGAGAGATACATAACACTTCGAGGCGGATCCTAGCTGATTTGCATATTGGATATTCGTACGAATTTTAGTGAAAGTGCACTTTTCATACCTATTTATTTACAGATCCATCGGCTTTTAGGCTTTATTTGCTATTGTCATGGACATTATATGTTACGTTTAATATGCTGAGGTCATTAGTTTGAACTCTTTATGGTAAAAGTAGTAATATTTGAGCTGAGGACGTATGTGCCTTTAAGATAAATCGTCCACTAAAACCTTGTTAAAAAAAACCAATGCTGTTGTCGTTGGAAGAGCAGTTTACATCTGATTGCATGTACTAGTATTTTACATCTGACATAATGTATTGGCGTTTCTATATATATTGCCTTTAATTTAACATAAAGGTTATATAATTCAATAATTTTTTGTCTTTGTAGAATTCGGGGAAGAAGCATGGTGTTATTCGTAAAAACTTGTTCTTCAGCACCGGGGAGCCGGTAAATCAATGGCTCAGAGATGTCGTCCAGTTACCAGCTGGACAGTACAACGTCATATTCCAAGCTCATCTTCTTAAAGATAGCATAAGTCAAAATAGAAAAATCTTAAAGAGTTGCCCCGGAACACTGGCAGTGGATGAGGTGGCAATTGTGCCTGGAATATGTAAAGATCAGTTCAAATGTCCAGATCTCCCACCGTGTAGTGATGAAGGTAGGTTCATGGACATATATGGACATTGTGAGAATCTAGCTTAACAGCTCCCATCAGAACATTTGGCCTAATCCCAAATGAAATGGATCATTACAGTTACAGGCAACAAGGCAGTAAAGGTTGAACCGGACGGAACCGAACTACCGTGTATCTGAGTGTCAGTTCAAGAAAGTTAGCATTCAGATGCCTACTTTAACAAAACAAATTAAGTACTTGTGTCAGAATCATACCGTCTTATATATCTGTACTTCTACAATGTCCACTCAAAGTGTTCAATCTTCGTTTTCGGACTTTGTAAAGTATCTAGTTTTGCCGCTTCATCTTAACCAAACGGTTGTTTGTCGTCATTGCAGCACAATTTGAATGCCTGCAAGACCGCCATGGCTCCAATTACATAGGACATAAGAATGTGACTCTTGACGGTTATGATTGTCAGCGCTGGGACATGCAGTCTCCACACAAGCACCAGTTTAAGAGCCCGAGTGATTTCCCAGATGCCTCGGTACCGGAAGCCTCAAACTTCTGTAGGAACCCGGATGCGAACCCAGCTGGTCCATGGTGCTATACAACTGACAGAACCATAGCTTGGCAATCGTGTGATATCCCCATCTGTGCCGGTACTGTATGCTATAAATGTTGTTACATCGTCATTCGAAAAGTGTCGGCGGAGATTTTAAAAAGTTTTGCCGTAGAATTTATTAATGTATTAATTTGCTTTCAAAATGAAAGTAAAACCAGCAGACTGAATAATTTTGTAGACGATCTGTAGATTGCAGTATTTTCAATACAGGCGCTATATAAACAATATTTTTCCCGTGCTTCGAAATGTTTGCTAGATCTCCATTCTATATTCAGCGTGCGGGGAAGAGTTTCAATGTAAAAGTGGCCAATGTCGTTCAGTGGCATTAAAATGTGACGGCGACCCTAACTGCGGGGACTGGTCTGATGAACATGACAGTAATTGTCCGACAGGTGACGTTATTTTTAACCCCACACAAGATGAGAAATACTCCACATATCATTCTGTGACATTAACTCCAATGGCTCCCGCCAGCAAAAAAGTACTTGAATGATTTCTAAAAAACGTGTTTTACCTGCTCCCAAATCCCTTGCTCGCATGACTGATATATCGGTGTCGGCTTCCTTACCGTAATTTCTTTGCCATATTCTTTGTCATATTCACATAAAAGACACTATAGAATATATATTTCATCGAATTTAAAGTCCATTAAACACGCGAATAATAAGTAGCTCATTCACACATTAATGTAATGTTGTATGCATATGTATTTAAATGGTCAATCCCTTTGCTCCATTTTTTTTTTTTTATTCGAACCGACAGAATCAACGTTAATGGGACCCGGTGCCACGTACACCGGCACATTGAACATCACAGAAAGTGGGAAACCTTGCATGAATTGGGCCCAGCAGATAGCGCGACGTGACAACATGATAAAGTTTGGTTTAGATGTGACAGATTTTCCCGACAAGAGCATAGAAGATGCCAAAAACTATTGTAGAAACCCGAACCAGGATCCCAAAGGACCATGGTGCATTACCTCAAAGAGATGGGATATAGACTACTGCGATATCCCCCGATGTAAGTTATTGTTTAAAATAGCTTTGATTTAACCACCAGTTAATGAAGGTCGCTGCAACAGTCAAGATGATATTGCACCAAACGATTTGCTTCTTAATAGCCTCTAGATAGGCTGCTACATGTAGGCCTTCTTACATTGCACGTAGTGTACATCACAAAGAATGCTATCTTTTTTTCGCAGCTTGTACATCGACTGAGTTCGAATGCGACAACGAGGTATGCGTTCATAAAGAAACTCTGTGTGATGGAGAAAATGACTGCGGCGACTTTAGTGATGAAACGAAACCATGCACAGGTATGAACTTAGAACTCAGACCGGGTTTGGGGATGATCACTCTGCAAACGATTTTGGAGATTTTTGCAATTCAAGTACTTTTTAATTTTCATGAAAATTCTATTTTTATCATATAAATGTTTACTTTTAGTAGATGAGTACCTTTAAACTACCCCTACATGTAGAGCTAAGGGAAATGCGTAAAAAGAAATAAGTGTCATCAATTTTATCATCTGTTCCGTGCTTGGTGAAATTGGCAGCAGTCAAATTACTTGGTATCAAGCTTGCTTCTAATTCGCACCCCCCCCCCCACGCCCCAATCCACATTAGACATTTCTGCATTGTAGTTTTTCAATAGACAACCTGCTTTTACCCCGTTCATTTTTTTTCTTCTTTAACAATAGCAATAGTTATATTATCAAACAAAACAAAAAATCCCGGTTGTTTGGCAATGTAATCGCAACCAAGGATTGCCTCAATGGGCACTGAAAAGATAATATTCTAGGAAACAGTCATAGGCCGCTATAAAACACGAGTAAGACAATGAAGCAGTTTAACTTCCTCGAGGTACCTTCATCACAATAGTTACTATTCTGTTATATCTAAAGGTATGTATATACAACGTTTCTATTTTAGATCAAATGTCGGCCACGTGTAACTTCTTAACCAAGTACAACTGTGGTTACCGGGTTTCCCCTGTTGGCCGCTCATTGTATAAATGGGTACCTGAGTATATTACTGAAGCAGGTTGGTACTTTTTTGAAGTCTTCTATGTCGTTTCGTTGCTTTACAGGGAAGAGATGTGGTTCACAAGATATTATCTCTTTTTGCCACAAACAAACCTTTTACCAATTTGAGCCATTTCGATTTCCGCGACACTTGGGTGACGGCGCTTGCGTCACGTATATACTCGATCTGCCGGTTCATTTTTCCCTCTGCCATAATGTGCTGTAGGGTTCCATAACCAAGGCTAAGTTTCTTTTCTTGACTATACTTTGTAATGATTCTTGGAGTCCGTGTCTCCCTTTTCTTGAAATATCTTCCTTTTTCTGACCCGAACTAATTGTTCATCAAATTTAACCACACAGTTTCACTCACTTTTCGATGCCTAGACCCCAATAACCCTATAATTCCTGGCACTCGTGGTGCTTTCTGTTATAGCTGGGAAATTTTTACTATATATATATCCTGATTTTAATTTACTGACCAATTAATTATTTTTACATGTGATGCAAAATGACGATACAGTTTTTTGGATATGTAACATAGTATAAACACAAGTTTAATTTTTTTGTTTTTTATTTTATGTTTTTATTTAGATAAATATGAACGCTTCATGGGTGTGGATGTCCAAAATGGCGTACGGTACAAATCGAGAACTTCTCTCATTTCGCCTCCAGTTCGAATCCCAACAACCGACATTGCCTGCGTAAAATTTGTGTTCAAGATCTCAGATTTCGACGCTGTTGTTTTAAAGCTACATTCACAGTACAAGACCGACAGACGACGCCAGATATGGGAATCGTTCAACAAAACAGGGGAGGAGTGGAAAACGGTTTATACAATGATAAAACATGAGGGGCAAGAATTCCGACTTGTATTTGAAAGTATTGCTGGATTGAACAATAAAGGTCCAGCTATTGATAGCGTTGAAGTAAATCCTGGATATTGCGATGTGGGAAAAATCGAAAATGCCTACAATTATAAGACAGAGGCACGCCCGTTTTACTGTGAAAATGGTTATGTTATTGATGAGGACAAAAAATGCGACGGTTATAACGATTGTATGGATTTTACAGACGAGCTAAATGGATGTGGTAAGAAATGATAGTGTGTTTTTTAACTTACCTTGAATGTACACAGAGATATTCGGAGTTGCACACAGGTTATAAGACTTTGATAGGTTCATAATCGATAATCGCCGTTTGTGATCGCGAGCCGCAGGTTTGTGACTCGAACCACGATATCATGGCATGAACTTACGGTCCCCACGCGCCATTAAAAGGATTAAAGCACGGCCCCGAGTTTTACTTGCTAGACCCCTGCAGTGACGACACGCTTGGAGTCGGGGAGACAATCAGCTGATGAGTTGGCTCTGTTTGCATGTAGAGACGCCGTATTTAGTCCGCATATCAGTTGATCCGAGGATTATCTGTTGTGAATTCCCTCTTTTATCCGGGTCTTAAGCTGTACACATACGGGTTCTTTTCCTCAACCCCGATCTGTTCTCAGCATGGAAAAAAGTAGAAGAAAATGCACCTTAGATCTTTCGAAAATTCACGCGTGATATTATTTTCTCCTGTTTCTACTTTTTTAACAAAAGAGAAAGATTCTTGGCCTCTAAACCAAGGCCCAATAAAGAGGTGATGTTTTTTTTTTTTTTTTTTTTTTTGAGGGGAGTGATGTTAGTTGCGATGGTCAACCAAAGCTCGGAAAAAATGAACGAAAAATATATAACAGGTCTCAGAGCAAATCAAACTAAGGTATTTCAATAATCTACTATCCATACCGCGTTTTAATACGGGAGTAATGCGCCTTCGACAATATCCGGCAAATACGAACGTACCGAACGGTTCTTGGTTTATAGCGATGTGCTCGTGCATGCTTATTTTACCTTCGTACCATGTTAAAGCGTGGTTTGACTTGTTAATTGGGATGTTCACGCTATCAAATTTGAGGCTCGAGTTTGCAAACAGCTAATTCGCTTATAAGACCTGAGATTGTTTAGAGTCGCGTGGTTCCCAATATTGACACAGTACATTTATATGTTAGGGGGGATATATTATACTTTTTATAGGTTCCTACACGAAATACACTAAATGAATGTTTTAATAAAATGTACACTATTATCTTGGAAATTATAAATACAAAGTAAGAACAGCTTGCGTATGCGACAGTTTGGCATCCGCACAACTTTGTTCGTATTTTATGTAAGTTTAAAGGGATAATAACTCTTCATTTCGGCCAAAAAATGAATTTTCCTGGAGTAAACAACAATTTTCCCATACTTACCAATGGTTAATGAATCCATTTTTGCATTCAAAGTTAGTCCCTGGTTTTTTCTAAAAAGTTTGGTTTTTTGTTAAAATCTCTTAAGAGATTTTAACTTAGTATAGCCATCAATGGAGGTCACGTGGTCTAAAGACAAGCTCAGATATCAGAATAATAGCTATAACTGCCGTTTTTGTTGTAAAACAGAATATATTATATTTCTATGAGTTATTCACAATGTTTTTATTGTGAAATATATATCTCATACAAAGAGTTATTATCCCTTTAAATGTCCGTTCCTCACTCTGTCGCTCTTTCTACGTCACTAATGAAGGTCCACTAAAATTTCCAATCTTACAAACTTGCCTCACCAATCCGGCCTTTATCCCCGTTCTGTAATTGTTTGTATCCTTAACAAATTTCTAAAATATCCTAAATGTTTTTGAATCTTTTTCATACTTTTTTCCATATTTTCCTGAAACTAAAGACTACCCTCCAATGCCTCACCACTGATAAGCATCTGACGACGATAGTGATATGAATAGACTAACTTACTGCTAATGTTACCGTGTGTGTGTCTTAGTATAAATAGTAACCTCATGGCAATATTTGTGTTTGATACATCCATTTCTTTTTCTGACACAGTTTGTAACGGGTCGGATGTGTTCCAATGCACAATTGGCCTATGCATTGAGATTGTTTATAGTTGATCCGTTTGCTTCTCAGTACAATTGATGTACAGCCACCGCATGGCAAAAATTGTATTTTATACGTTCGTCTCTTTTTCTGACACAGTTTGTAACGGATCGGATGTGTTCCAATGCACAATTGGCCTATGCATTGCCAAGAGTTTAGTATGCAACGAGATTGATGACTGCGGAGATGGATCAGATGAAGCGGGATGCGACGGTTAGGATTCTCTGTTTTTGTTTATTCATGTATCTGTGCGAGTGTCTATATATCTGTGTGCCTGTGTACATGCGTGTAAATGAGCCTTTGTGTCCAGTCGCAAGAGTGCACGATTTGTGTATCTGTGTGCGGTTGAATGTGTTTGTTTGTGACTCGCATATTGAAATTGACGCATTTGTGACATACAGTTTATGACGCACACCTGACACTTTTCGTGTGTGCTTTGTTTAAAAACAATGAATGTGTACATATACGTGACTCAAATGAACCAGTTCATTTGTCTCAGTGCGGTTATTCAGAATAGATCCGAGTATCAAATGGTCCAAGAGTCAAATATGGCGGACCCTACATGAAAGGAAGACCGCTTAATCATGTAATGGTCTCTCCGCCTCTCACACGCCTTCCCACGCATCCGGTCGGATTACTGTGCCCCATGCAAGGACGACCCGTGCGGAGGTGTGTGAGAGGCGGAGACAGCATTAAAGGATTAAGCTGTCTCCCTTTCATGTAGGGTCCGCCATGTTTGATCCTTGGACCAGTTAATACTCGGATCTTCTATTCTTAATGGCCCCATTATCATGCTTCCAGAACTCAGGCAGTTTTTTAATAATACCTGCAACGACAAAAATGGGGTGGACATTTTGAGCCCAACTCTAGAGATAGACAGTGGTTCTTCCCGGGAGAATAACGTTACCTCCGAGAACCCTGGGATAGGTAAATTGAATGTCACCTTGTTCTGCTGTGGCAAGAGCACTTGTTACCACACGGTTTCAATTTGACGCTTGAAGAACTTGACAGAGATGGTACAGCTTATAAGGTGGTTGATACTGAGAGGTGATCCTATATAGGTAGAGCAAATAGAATTGGAGGTGGGACAGCCTTTTTTACCAAGAGTGTATATAGATCAATTAAAATTATGTATAAAATATCTTCAACTCTACGCTTCCATAGAGTACTACACATTAAAGAGATTGCTGTCCTTTATTCAAGATACCATGGTAATATACAGCTGCTCAATAAGAGAAATATTATATTATATTATATTATATTATATTATATTATATTATATTATATTATTAATCCAAGGGCACAAAAGAGTAGAATTAACACCGTTCCTATTCAAAGCTGCACACCAATTTGAAGACCTAATTCACAGGTAATTAGTAACTTAACTTAAACTCAATTGAAAACTGTCATAAGAGAAGGATTTTACACCGTGCCAAGACAAACTGATTGACCAATCACACGACTTTTAATACCCTGTTGGGAATTAGACCAGTTTAGTTTAAAGGGACAATAACTGTTCGTTTTGGCCAAAAATGAATTTTTCTGGAATAAACAATAATTTCCCCAAACTTGCCAATGGTTAGTTAGTCCCTGGTTTTTTTTTTGTAAAAAAAATTTTTTTTTGTAAAAATCTCTTAAGAAATTATAACAGAGTATAGTTATCTATGGAGGTCACATGGTCCGATGACAAGTTCAGATATCAGAATAATAGCTATAACTGCTGTTTTGAGGTAAAAAGAACATATTATTTTTCTGTGAGTTGTTTACAATGTTTTTATTGTGAAATATAGATCTCATACGAAGAGTTATTATCCCTTTAAACTCTCAGTGAGCTATTTCCATTGACGAATGTATGGACATTGAGCTTCATTACCCTTTACTAAGAACGAAAGTATTTATCAGCCGCATGTATCGTTGACTTTATCGTCATTGTTCTAGATGCTTTTGGGATGGACAGCCTTGTGAAAAAGACAGTTTCAAGCCGGTCCTAACTGATTATGGAGTGTGTTATAGTTTTAATGGAGCCACCGCTGATGAGAAAGTAAAAGTGTCTGAAAGAGCAGGTGAGTTGAGAGAGATAGAATTTGCGCACAAAAGCGAAACGAATAGTATGGGAAGGTAAAGCCTCGGTCACAACAAGACGCACGAATTTCAGGATCGTGCGTCCCCTGCGATGCGATTTTTGGGGGTTGCGGAGGTCGTAGAGGTAGAGGAAAGTCTGCCTTGCGAGTCGCAAGGGCCACATGAGATTTCCTTTCAGGCAGGGACGCTAATTGCAAGGAGCGATGGTCGTGGAAATTGTGCTCATTTCTTGAGTTTGTCTTGCACAACGCGCGTCTCTCTTGCTAAAGCCTAGGTCCCAACCGAACGTATGGGCTGCTACGTGTGGTCTACGGCCAAAAAATGGGGAAACGTGGGAGTTCGTGCGTGAGGAGCACGTTCATCGTGCGGCTTTTGGAGGACGCAAACAGCACGTAGAAACTTTTCGACATGATCAACAGCAGCTACGTGCGATCTAGCTGCGTCCTAGCCGGACGCAAGGAACCTATAAAAACATTAAAAACCGTACGTCCAAAACGTAGTTGGGACCTAGGCTTAACTCCGTGCAAGTTACGCTTGCTGCCTCGCTGTTCGCAGGCTATTCGTAGAACCTTTTAGACATACTCAACATCCTCCGTACGTGCTTACGGGCTGTCTTCGAACTCCAAATTTCTCAAGAAGAACTTGCGCGGCACGTGAGATTCTGAGGAAATTTTGGACGCAAACAGGCCGTAAGAGCCCGTACGGCCGGTTGTGACCGAGGCATAAAACAACAGCTGCACGATCACATTTCCAACCGTCCCAGAGAACAAACAGACAAGCATTACATGAAAGTCATATCCCTTAAGCCTAGGTCCCAACTGCGTTTTGGACGCACGTTTTTTAGTTTCCTTGCGTCCGGCTACGACGTAGCTAGATCGCACGTAGCGGCTGTTGATCATGTCGAAAAGTTAAGCCTAGGTCCCAACTACGTTTTGGACGCACGGTTTTTTGGTTCCTTGCGTCCAGCTAGGACGTACCTAGATCGCACGTAGCGGCTGTTGATCATGTCGAAAAGTTTCTACGTGCTGTTTGCGTCCTCCAAAAGTCGCACGATGGACGTGCTACTCACGTACGAACTCCCACGTTTTCTCCATTTTTTTGCTGTAGACCACACGTAGCAGCCCGTACGTTCGGTTGGGGCCTAGGCTTTTTTTTTAATTACTTGATTTCTTCCCTGCGATCTAGCTACGTCCTAGACGGACGCAAGGAACCTAAAAACCGTGCGCCCAAAACGTAGTTGGGACCTAGGCTTTACACACATACAGTACACACATATACATATATTGAAACATTTTTTGCAAAAAAATCAATAGTGTACTTAAAGAGTATGATAATGGGTTTGTTTTCTGAAAAATAAGGACGCCATTACACATAAAAGGTGATTATATGAATAAATGCACGAAGGAAGTGCACAAAAAGTCTTATTCATTGTGTGCAATTACGTGTACTAATTTATAATTTAAGGCTGCTGTCAGTATAGAAACTTCATTGAATCACAACTCCATGCACTTTGCGTCTCTTTGTAGGTTCAAGATTCGGCTTGAGCTTGATACTTAACATAGAGCAGTATGAGTACATGTTAGGGCCAAATAAGGATGCTGGAGTGAAGGTACAATTATCATCTGATGTACGAGTTCTTTGAAACATATTTTTGATTCAAGTAACAGTTATCTAAAATGCCAGAGTAAAGGTACAATCATCCCCTGATATAAGGGTTCTTTCAAAACATGATTTTGATTCAATTCACATGAAGTTAAAATGTTTTCCGATAAAAGGTAAACCCATTGTTTTAAGGCTTTCGAATAATTTATCAATGATAAGACTTGCAAGAATTGGCCTTAGTCTTTATACCTGAAGTTTAATTCTAATAATAGACCAGAAGTACTTTAGGGTATTTCAGAAATGCTATACAGTACATTTATAGTATTTTTTTAATTTTTGAAATAAATACGGAATTTATGGGCATTGGGTGATTTATTCTCGAGCCAGAAACAAAACTGAAATCTAACAAATTACCCAACTGATTACCTTCTAGTCTGTATTCTGGCCAAAACAAAATCCCATACCTATAGTATATTGAAAATACTTCATGATAAAGCGTGAACGTTTCTCGTGCATGCATGTACCAGTATTCAGCCTAAATTATATTTATTTCCCTTACTGGAATAGGTCATATGTTATTCAGTTGTTTACGTGGGCCCAATGCTCCATCTATAATGTAGTGGAGAGTTAGTAACAAGGTTGAATAAAAGTTATGTATTGAGACAGCGTGGTCGTGTAAGTCAAGCTGTTCTTTGACTGATAACCGTACCACATCCGTGAAAAAATATATAACATATTCACATTATGTTATCCCATCGAAACCAGTCTGTTTATGTGTTTGCCTGACGGTGATCATGACTCGATACTCTTCGTCCGTTCTCGCATCGAAAAACACTTTCACTTAAAAACGTTATCAATATTCTAATTTTCTTACCTTTTCTAGGTATTCCTGCACCCTCAGGATGAGATCCCACAGGTCCGCGAACTAGGGTTCACCGTGGCTCCTGGAATGCACGCGCTGGTGGCCGTGAAGAAGACATCCGTAAGCCCCCCCCCCCCCCCCCCTCTTTGTTGTTCTTAAATTATCATGTGACTCCCTCTCGACATTATTCCAATTTTTGAACATAATAAAATTGTAGTTTTATTATCTTCTTTGGGTCATGAAACTTTGTCATGTCGTCTTTAGTGACATGCACATTTTATTCATAACTTTGCTACTTCTTAATAGACTAAGAGTCTTAAGAAACCTCATGGCACCTGTGGAATCATGCCGCTTGATTACTATCAACAATATACCACGGGAAGATGTTTGTTGGAACATGAAACGAAGCGACTGGTACAAGCCTGCGGCTGTCGAGATGCCTATATGCTAGGGGAAGGCAAAGGGAAAGGTGAAGGGGTGTGTGTGTGTGTGTGTGTGTGTGTATGTCGAGTAGATAAAGTGTATACTTGTTTGTTTTTTATTGAACCTATTTATAAATATGGTTATATGTCAGTTAAGAGAGGGGTGTGTAATCTAGTCTGCAACTGAAACAACTTTAGATATAATAGCAACGGTTTATGAAGAACGAGTTATGTATAAATGTTTTGAATAGTATCAATTCTTATAATTAAAGATATGATAATGATTAATTTGATCATTATAATAAAGGTAATAAGCACTGACTATTTCATGAACATTTACTGCGCTCCCCGATTTGCTTCCAAGGAACCACAAAAGAATATCCATTACACTGGGTCCTTGAACCATACAACATAATGTCTTTTAAAAGCACTTAATATATAACGATTTATTGTGCATGTGTATATCTGTATGGTGTATAGTATAGTTTAACTCCTGACACGTACACATGTCGGTTTTTATTGCGGGTCAAATTAATTACAAAATAGATGCACTTTTTATTTCAGATGACCCGCCTGTTTGTGACACTGTTAAATATATTGATTGTGTTTTGCCACTTTTGAGTAAGTTCCATTTTCGTTCACGATTAACGTCTTTTTCTCTTTTTAGGTATTGATATAGACATAGATACTTCTGTAATTTTACGTTTAAAAAAAGCATGTTTTCACAAAGCATATTAGTGACACAGTTTCTTGAAACTATTGATATCATGGGTACTGCATTCCATTACACGGCAATGCGCTTTAGCAAAATATCAAATTAAAAAAGGTTTTAACAGAGCAACATCCCCGCAGTTCGCAAGATGGGACAAACAGCTCCCCGTTCGTTCAAAACAAATTGGAAATGCTTCGATATGGTTGTTAGTGGATAATTGCAATCAATTGTTCTGTCTAGCAAGGTCAGATTGACAATGACATATTATTATTATTATTTTATTATTATCATTATCATTATTATTATATTATTATTATAGAGCAACGTAACGACAAACAGGCTCAGTGTATCCAGCCTTGCAACACCACGTTCTACGAACCTGTAATATCTTATGCAACGATTTCCGACATCAACGTCGACCGTGTACTCCGTGGAAACATTTCTGTTCTCAATGAAACATTCTTAAACGCCAGAGAGGGAGCACACCGCGTTGACCCCGAGCGATTCACCATAGTTTACGAATTGTTGCACGAGCTGAACAAAAGTTATACCAAATTCCTAAGTGTGCTTAGCGATATATTAGAAGTACGCATCGGCCACAAGTATGTTACGCAAAGGATCGAAAATTCAAAAAGGAATCTCATTGATATGTATAGGAAAGACGCCCGATCGATTACTGGATTTGTATCGCCATACCGAGTTTGGTACGTCGTCAAGGTTCACCCCTTTGTTCTGAGGCTAACAGAAGTTCTGGGCCAATTGCCAGGTAACTTATTTATATTATTGGATGGTTCAAACGCCTTCTCTAACGACATACGATCGAAGGCAAAATTGGAAGTTCAGAATTTCTACAATCTTTACAACGAAAGCATGTCTGAGTTTCTTGAACTCAGTGCCGAGAAGAACGCAAGATACTTGCCCGACTTTTTCTTCGGTTCTGACACCATTCCGTGCGCGCAATCAAGGGTATATGTTGAGGAAAATTGTAAATATGCACTAGGCCATTCAAACAAATCGAATATTAACATTGTTTTGGAAATGACAAATCTTGTCAGTGAGATCGAACAGTTCGGGCGTTGTCTTAATCTGTACAATTCCACGCTAAGCGCTTTATCTTCTTTGGAGGCAGTAACATCCAATTCATATTCGGGTGCGAAATTGACAAGTGACGAACATATCGAGTCTCTCCTTAAAGTTTCAAATGCCAGGGCACATACTGACATGATGCTGGAATACAACCTGATGGGAGAGATGACCAAAACTGAAATAGCCGCAATGTCCAACCCTAAGATCGCAGGGGCAAGGGAGAGTATCAACAAAATTTATGACGTTGCAAAAGGGCTGGAGGAACGAAAATCGAAACAACTTAATGATCTTCAAGAAGAAGTGGCACAGTCTTACAAAAACATTGCTAAGAAGTGTCAGCAGTTTGATACGTTTTTCTCTGATACCGGAAGAAAAGGGCCGTGCTTAGGACAGTTGTGGGCAATGGAGATTTGGAAGCGGTACGTTCCGGACATCACTCTGTTTGGTCAAAGCAACACGTCAAGCGCCCCGCCAACAGAACAATTGATCGATGTAGATAGCTATCTTCAGGAACACGTTGAAGCTTACTTAGAACCAGTTTGGACAATGTCCAACAAGCTAGGTGCCGATCTCAGCGACCACCATGGGCTCTTATTGGAATATTTTACTAAGATTCAGACGCGACTGCAAAGGTATTTAAAGGGGAATTCACTGGACGCAAAATTTGTGGCGTAAGTAGGTCTGGCGTAAGTTTATCAATGTCTAGAATTTTTTGAATCTCTAATTCTAACCCAACTTATCTTATTTAAACATCCAACTGGTAGTTGATGTGTTTATGAATTAAACGAACCACTAGGTGTTTAATGTGCATGTACGACCTCTTCATTTAAGTGGCACACTTTCTGGTATTAAAATGAAAATCCAAAGTGTTTATTTAAATGGTAAAAACGTGATTCCTTTGATCACCAACCAGATATAAATACATGCATTTAACATTTACATAAATTTGACCTAGATGAGAACAGGTATATGTAAACTACTATTGCGATTATATTCATATGGCATGTCGCAAGGTACAGAGTCGATTTTTACAGTGAATACATTTACATTATTGGAATGTAAACTATTGTTGATTGCAGGAATAATTTCCTCAGCCTCGACGTCTATTTTGCCCAGCTAAGCTACCAAAGGATCGAGCAAATGCGAGACATAAACGAAGGATCATTACTTAGTAAGTTCCGGATCTGTTTCGGAAAAAGTCGGCTGAGTCCGTATTTCCACTAGGACTGAATCCCATATATACTCGTTTAAAATAGACAAGGCACGCATAACAAAAGATACGAGTGCAATACAACCTTGGCCTTTATTTTGTTGAGTTGCGCGCCATCTTTATTTTTTCCTTTCTTTTTCCACACAATGCAGATCTACGAGCACCATGAATCTTTTCTTCCAAATTTCACACGGAATGTAGGCAATATCATTTCCATAGAAAGCGGGCCAGTTGAGAATTTTGAATGATGTATTTGAAAATCTCCCTTACGATTTGTATCTTATCTCTTAACCCAGCCGTTGTAACCCAATCCGACATTTTCAGGGTCTCTGTATTGTCACTGTATCTGTTGCAGGTGAAATTGGTGGATTAATGGGTCTTCTTTTGGGCGCCAGCGTCATCACAATATTTGAACTTTTGGATATGATTATCTATAACTTTATCCTAAAACGAACAGCCAAAGTGGATCGCAGAAACAGCCAGCACCCGGAGGAGCTTGAAATGAGAGAAAATTTTGTTAAAGATACAGTCGAAACTTCGGTTGCCTAATGACGCCTTTGGATAGCCCAAACACAAAGGCTGTTCCTACTACGAACACGGACCACGAGCGCTTGGGATGCATGAAAAGAAATAAATCAGGCTTACATTGAGTGAAAACCACAGAGTACGGGGGAGTATGCAAATTATGATATATATATATACACACACACACACACACACACACACAGGAAAGAGAGTCAGTTACATCCAGTCAGAAATTTCATTTATTTTGTTTTTGGTACTATTTTTAATGAACCCATCATAACTTGAGTTGAACAGAAGGAAAAAAGTATGTTCCTATTATGTTTTTTGCAAGTAAGGTCAAGGACTTACGCCTGCAAGATGGAGTTCACAAGGTTCCGGTATTTCATCATAAGGGAACGCAGTGTATTTGTCATGTGATTGATAGTTATTGATTTCATTGGGTTTCCTTTGCCGGGAGAAAGTGACGGTATATGATGTGATTGTGTAAAGTTTTAAGGCACAGCTAGTAAATTATAAGGTACTTACACAGTGGCAGACTTAGGGGGTGCAGTGAGCACGCCCCACTTTTATTTACCTTGTGACCCCCCCTCCCCCCCAAAAAAGGAACGACCTTTGTGTCCTACATACAGTTCATGTAGTAAAATGGACATTGTATACTATTTATCTTTGTCCACCCTCTCATACACTCTCTATAAAAGCCCGTGTATCTGCCAGTGTGCTCGTATGTTAGAATTGTATGGTTAATAAGGATGTAGTTCTGTACCTGTATTAAGCACCTTTGTTCTGCTTCTTTTGTTTCTATCGGGTTTTCCTTGCCACGGATAAGTTTTATGCAGGAAGGTACAGGTACGAAACGTGTCAACTTTCGTTCATATCACATAAGTGCAGCGCAGCTAACGTATATACTTGCTAATGCGTAACTCATTTTAAAAAATACGTGTACGTTTTTAATTATGTACGTTTTCAATTGTACGTGAGCTTGAGTCATTTTTGATCATCATTTTTATTTTTATATGGACTTATAACCAACCAAACTTATTTTCGTCTTGTTAATATGATGTCCGTTCATTGCATGGTTGCGTAAATTTTATAAATTTTTCAACATTCTATATCGATTTTATTGCTTAGTGTTGAGTGTTTTTATCTTATAAAAAGTCAACTAGGCGTTGTTTTGAGATACTGGTATTTTGTGTTAGATAATCTTGACGTTTTGAAATAATGTTTGTTTAAGATGGACTTGATGTTTTTGAAATATTTTTGATGTTTTGAAAAAAAATTTCTCGGGTTTATATAAACGCACACGGCTTCTTAAAGTACATTGATTCGATTTATTAGCAATCAGAGACCCATAGTATCTGCCCCTAGGTATCTGCTACAGCTGCTGCAGCGACAAAGTACTGATTATTTCAATATACTTACTGCATAAATACTGATTTGCGAAAAATGCACCCTCGTCCCTGGATTATGGGATACGTACGAGAAACGCCATCGATACTTGTTCTGTAAAATGTGCTGCTCACCTTTGTCTAAGACGCAGTAGGCCTGTGCTCCTAGGTAAATATATCCATTGTTGCCGACACCAGTTTACAAGAGACTGCATGGAATGTATATTTAGTAGACTTGATTACATGCCGCTTTGTGTTTTAGACGCGAAAGCGTTTTAACTCGACTAGCCAGTGTTGGTTTCCCCTATGCCAAAAACAAAGTTCAAGTTTTCGATAAAGATGTGCTGAACAGTCTTGCAGAAGAAGTACAGGTCCTACTGTACATACCAACCTTACCTTATAAGCATAAAACTACATGTACGTGCCCACATTAATAAATAACCCAGTATGCACATCACTTCACGGTGAACAATCGTGCGCTTTATTGATGCTGATAGAAAGGCACCTGGTCTATCTGAAAATTGATTCTGTTTTGGTCAAACTGTTTCATTTGAAGCACGAGGTTCTTATTGAGCAACCGTGTCTCGTCAATTTAAAACCTTCTTCTACCTCAAATTTTCAATTGCATGATGATAATTCTTCATGGAAAGGAAGTGGTTATAATACATTTCAGTTGTAGGCCATTTGGCTCGTACAATATACAAAAAAAACAAAGCAGAATTTCTGTGCACACTATAATGAAAGGTAACACCCAGATATGGCATAGTAGTACAAAACTTGGAATAAATTACATGGTAAAAGATCAAACTTGATAAAAACGCCGTACTGCCTGTCATTGATTTGTGTAAATATTTTCGAAGTCCAATTATTTAATCACATTAACAAGCTGCAGCAATGTGAAAGATACCAGAAATCACCATAGCCACAGTGTGTATTTTACCATAGAGGAGTTAACAGTATAAATCACATTTATGCCATGCTTCGTATAAATTTTTCAATGAACTGGGTCAATTTGTGAACTTCAAATTTTGAATACGACGAACAGTGTATTTTAATAAGTAGTCTTTAGATGTCCATTTTAACTTGTTAATTGTATTATAAATCTTACTTAATAAACCACTATCTTTTTTATATTTGCATCCAGTATTGTTGTGTGTATATATTTATATATATTATTGATTGAACGATAAACCCTCATTGTTGTTTCAAAATTCTGAATATGTGCCCATTTTACATCAGTGTATGTTTAATTTTGTGATGTGAACTCAGCAGAGGATCAGCTTACTTTCTACTGGTTTGTACGCACCTCGCATCGACTATTCTGAATAAAGTGAAAATTGGAGTCGATTTAAGTAAATGACGTTCAAATCTGTGTAATATTTGTTTTTACCCTGCAGTTTTGTTTTTCTAATAGTTATTGATATTGGTGGTTCTAAAGTACACCATAGCACAAAAAAATCAGACAAGTGAAAATTAGGCAAAACAAATAGAAAATGTATTCGCAAATGTTCACTTTTTGGTGGCGTGTGCCATTATCTTACATAGCACAAAAGTACGAACACTAATTTTCACCAGCTACTCTAGTGAAAAGTCAGTAGAAGCCAGTCCTTTGAGAAAGGGAATAAGCTTAAGTCTGTCATTTTGAGCCGGTCTCATAACCCTATCGTATTAGCCGGATCGATCTATCTCCTCGGAAATTCTCGTTAAATTGCATTCAGTTTAAGCGGGTTAAATGTATATTGACACCCCTCGTAACTTAAATTACTTAAGTAAATTTGGGTAAACTTTGTGGTCCATGATGTTGTTCATGTTGTTTTGCGAAGGGGCGTGCCAGACAATTAAGCTAATTACATTGACTGCACCTTCATGAGAATCCCCGCTGAGATAGATTGATCCTGCTAGTACGATAAGCTTATGAGAACGCAGTCTTTAACAATTCAGCATTGCCAGTGGTTACAAAATGTATATTAAAATCTTAGCTGTGTGTTGGTGTACAATATGTGAAATATTACACTGCTTTTATAGTATATGGATATTCTCTGTAGCCCACTCCGCTGTACAAGTTATGAAATAATTAATCTTTAATAACAATTTAATACGTGTTCAAGTCACCTTTGCTGTGCAAGTTATGTGGTGGTAAATCTTTAATATCACTTTGATACTCATCCAAGTCGTCTTTATCAGCCAGGTAGCTGTAAAACCGCCCGCATGCTCGCATATGAACGGGCTGTTGTTTCGTTTACACGTGTCGTAGCGGCTTGGTTCCTGAATTCCCCTTCAGATTAATTAAAATACTCTAACATTTTGTGAATTATTCTACCTGTGGTTTTTGCTTAAAGAAGTCTGGCCACTCCCACTTCTCCTATCAGCTCACTAAGGATTACGATCCTGGATTGATGCAGGACAACTCCTGTTGGTACGTGTGAACAGGGCATTACAAAGTGTCGCGAATGGAAGATGTGGCATTTCCGACACGGCTTCCAACTGAAAATGAGGATTTTTCATTTCGGACTTCCCATAAGGATATTTGGCCTATTTTTGTGTTGCTATCTTTTAATTTGTCTGTTTCGTGGGTCTGCAAAAACTAGGCTGGACAAAACAGAAGAAGTACACAGGTATACCATTTAATAATATCTCAGTATATTTAACATGAATGTGCAGTTTAAAGTGAAAACGACAATAGGTTCAGTTCTCGTACAATTGCAGCTTTTAAACACGTTTAATTTCCCCTTTTGGTCTAGATGTATTAAGTTCATTTTTCTTTTCACATAGGGAGAGCAGCCAAGCATCTCTTTCAAAACTAGAGGGCTTGGAAGCTCTTAAACATCCACTAAAAACAAAAAAAGACAGAATAAATCATCATTTCGGCTGCACGCCAAGGACCAGAGTGATGTTTTTAAAGACACACAAGACTGGCTCTTCCACGCTCACAAACATCATGCTGCGATTTGCGTACAGAAACGGTCTGCGGGTTGCCTTGCCGTTCATAGGGGGAGAAAACCTGTCGGAGGACAAGGAGAAGTCAGCCGGGTACCCGGGGTACGTCCTCAGGGACAGGAAGGACCCAAATAAGCAGTTTGATGTACTGGCTCACCACTGGAAGTATGATTCAGAAACGCTGAGGAAGATCATGCCTGAGGACACGTATAAGGTGACGGTCATCCGCGAGCCCTGGGAGCAGTTCAAGTCAGCGCTCAGCTTCTTCCCGGTGTTTCAGAAGCTCGGATTAACAGGCGACAACCCCGTAGGGGCTTTCTTCGCCCACACTGAAACCAGCGGTGCGTACCGATGGCTGAAAGACTTCATGATACGCGATCTGGGGTGGAAAACTGCATTAAAGGAGTCGCACGATACAGCCGTCAAAAGGGTGGAGAACCACTTCGATTTAGTGATACTGACAGAATACATGGACTACGGCCTGGTCCTTTTACGAAGGCACCTGTGCTGGGATATTGAAGACATAATTTATTTACGACTTAACGAACAGAGCGAGTACAGCTTTGATGTTACGCCCGACCTTGAGCCGATGTTGAGAGCAACCCACAAGGAATGGAGTCCCGGGGACCATTTGCTCTACGACAGTTTGAGTAAGGCGTTTCTGGAGACCATCAAGGAGCAAGACGTAGATTTTCAGGAGGAGGTGACGTACTTTCGCCAGGTTCTGAACGCCGTGGAGAAATTCTGTAGGGGTACAGTGGCGTCCAATTTGGCGGGGTTCGTGGTGCCGCCCTCAAAGTATACCGCGGGTTTCCGCGTCTCCCGCCCGCTCTGCCAGCTGATGCAGATCCACGAGGCCATCTTTTCCATATTGCTGAAGAAGGAATACTATCAACAGGTTTTCGATGTTTTATTAAACGAGGAAAGTGTGGAAGCCAACAACAAAACGCAGGATGAATGACTGGGGTTTTAGAATAGGCTCACGTGCACGTCGGCAGCACGCATGAGTGCACGTGAATTGCGATGGATTTGTCTATGTATTTTATTTATTTATTTTTCTATTTATTTATTTATTTAATTATTTATTCATTTATTTGTTTGTTTGTTTATTTATTCGAGTGAAAATAAGTTCTTGGGTTTATGCTTTGTTTTATTTAAATTGGAAACGGAGACAGGTGGGTGGCCGGCAGTATCTCTGGAAACAACATTTTATTACTGGCTGCTGTTAATATTGTTAAAAACAGACTGACATACACTTGCGAGCTTTTGCATAAAGGTCATTAATACCCCCGGGGAACGAGGCGGAATGAGCAAGAATGCCGTCGGAAAGACAATTCTTTGTGCGCTCCTGGATATTCGAAGAGCATTCTAAAAATTCCGAGTGCATGACATGTTGTCATGTCAAAAACTTTCGAGCCGACCACAAGAATGGGTAAAAGTATATGGAATGCACTCAGAATTTTTATAATGTATTGAATTCTCCTCGAATATCCTGGAATGCACAAAGAATTGTATTTCAGACGCCATTCTTAATCATTCCGCCTCTAGTGTGACGGAGATTTTATATCCCGCCAGAATGTTTCGAATGTGCCTCGGATGAGCTGAAATATTAATGTTCCCAGCAATCGAACTACACTAGTGCGCCGTTCAAAGCATATTCTAGATATTCTTACTGCCTTCTTACAGCATTATACATATTTCTAGTTTTCCAACTACATTCGAACTGCTTTTGAGAGCTAATACAGTCGAAAGTGCACTCATCATTCCAGGCGAATTCAAGCGCATTCTGAGTATTCCAACGGTACTCTTACAATAATTAAGGTCAATTTGAAGTTTTTCCCCGAATGTGGTGCGAATTTTAAAAATTCTTCGTTCAGGATCATTAATATTCTTCTTCATTCCTGCTGATTACGAATAAGTGTGACGGGGGTATAAAGATTATAGATTCACGTAAATGAATGCGGTAGCTTATTAACACGATTTGGCAATTTAAGTAAAATGCATTTAACTATACGTATCTGTGTCTTTGAGGTTCAGGTTTGTACATTAAACAAAATTATGTTTATGTAGTTTTGGATACTCTCTTCTTATTAAGATGTTTTTATTGATTCCGCTTGGAATCATGTCATTACAGCTTTAGAAATTAAATCCGCAAGTCTCTTAGTTTGTTTAAAACCATCAATGTCTCTTATGAATAAATAACTACATATGTACCGGTATATGAGGCAAATAAAAAATAATTCAATCCTCCCGTTTTATATGGAGCACATTTTTCATGCAGATAGATCTATATCCGTCTGATTAGAATCGCATTTAATAAAGGGAGCCTAAAATATAACCCTAAATGTTCAACTTACAAGAAGCAAACTCGAGCTCGGGCGACTCGTGACGCATTTGACGCTTGGGATGAGAATGCCAGTGAGCCATATCGTAAGTTTATTCGTGAGTAGGCGTAAATTACCTTTTTTTTTCTATATATATATATTTTTTTATATTTCTTTATTTTCTGTATATACAAGTCTATATACAAGTATTAATCGAACCAAGTATCGCTGTTTGCTGCGTTTATCTCCACCTGAAACACATTCTATTCTATTGCGGTGGCATGTGGCAAACCCGGTTATTTTCCAGTGTTGGAGGCATTCCAAGGTCGTAATATTTGACATGACAGGTATTAATACAAGACTTTTCATTTGGCGTTTTTAATCAATCTGTCGCACTTAATGCAACTTCTCAGTCTCGAGCAGCAACCGTGGTGGAAATCTTTAAAATGCGAATGGATGACTGTCTCTCTCGAAATATTTTTTTTCCAAAGCCGAAAAAAGTTAACATGCACACGTGCAAGTCTATTCTAAAAGTTAATTTATTATTAACATCGAAAAAAACATGACAGGTATATGTTATTACAAAATTATAAAAAAATCTTTGTATTCTGATTATTTCCTTTTCACAGCATGTGTCAAGTAGCCTTGCTTACTCTGACATTTGCAGAAAAACCTCCGCCATGTCAGTTAGAAAACTGTTCTAATGTCTACACTACACCTGTCACACTAGAGGCGGAATGAGCTAGAATGTAGTAGGAATCAAAATTCTTAGTATATTCCTGGTAATTCCTAAAAATTCTGAGTGCATTCCAAATTTTTGGGCCCATTTTTGTGTCCGGCCCGAATGTTTTGCTCATGCTCGAAACTTTCCAAGTGCATCCCAAGTGGAGAAATGTCGAATGGCATTCGAAGTGCATTCTACCTGCACTATGAGTGCATTCTTAATATTCTTACAACATTCCAACAGCATTCGAAACATTCTGATCGCATTCGAGGGAGAACCGAAATGGCAAGACTCTTAAAATCCTGCCAGAATATTTTGCATGTGCCTCAAATGAGCCGGATTGCAACTCAAATGCATCTAGATGGTTACCTAAATCCTATTTTGGCCAGCAATGGAGCAACACTCGCACGGCATTCGAAGTGAATTCTAAATATTCTGACTGCATTCTGACAGCATATTATCGATATTCCTGATGTGTTCTAACTACATTCGAGCTACATTTGGGAGCTAATACACCCAAAATGTGCACGAATCTTCCAGGCGGATTCGAAGCGCTTTCTGAGTATTCCAACGCTATTCTTACAAGAATTTAGGTCAATTTGAAATTTTCTCCAGAATGTGGCGCGAATTTTGAAAATTGTTCATTCCGGCTCATTCTGCTTGATTACTGTTCCCAAATAGGTGTGACGAGGGCTTAACGCATGGCGCATGTACACACGTGAGCTTAATTGTTTGCATCAAACAGCTTATTTCATTTGATGTGAAACGTTCACTAATTTGTACCAAATTAAAGGACGAAACAGAAAAGTAACAGAAGGTAAATAAAATCATCTGTTCAACAGTAATTACTCATTTACTATGATGGTGTCTTCATTCTAGGCTCCATATAGTCTATCCTAGCTTCAATCAATATATAGTGTATTATTTATACTTGTAGATCAACAGTTCGCTGCAATCTTTGCCGGGGAATGAAGTAACAGGTTGTGACACAATTTCAAATGTGTCTTCATATTAAAATTCAATCAATTGACATATTTCTACTAAATAACAAAATGGTTGTAAGAGCTCATTTGAAACGTAAAGGACAGTTATACCTGTAGAAGTGTGTTTCAGTTTCTAGTTTTATGCCCTAAAGGGGTCATGCAATAATTTTACTAATTTGCAATGGCCCACAGAAATATTCGTAATGATGTTTCTACTACAGGTACTTAATCAATTTGCCTGCTTGCTTTTTATCGCAATGCTTCACTAGACTACGCCAGTAGACAAGCTTGGGCAAAGGGGTTCTTTCCCTATCTTCTATGAACATAGGAAATAACCCTGTTCTATGAACAGGTCTGAGCGTAGAGCAAATAGCATAACCTAAGAGTTCATATCACCGTATGATGTTAAATTCAGTTGGAGAGGAGCGCAAGTCATGTAACCGTTCCTTCCATTGCTATCTACCGTGGCCCCTTGATATCCCGACTTTGGGCGTATCACTACGCCATCTATCGACGCCAGACTGGCGTCTTCATCAAAGTAGTTGTACGGGAGCAGCAGAAAGGTCAGCTGGTTACCTGTTGTAGCGGTGCTAGGAGCGTCCTCGCTGTGGGGAATATGGTGTTTACCAAGCGTTACCCAGGCAACCAGATCTTCGTCGACAATGTTTTCGTCGTCCTGAACATATGACTCGAAATTAACAACTGGGTTGACGGGGTCACATTGACTGTACAGTGAAGTACTTGAATCTTCTTCGTCTTTCCTCTTAGTAATGGCAATTTGGTATCTCGACCAAGACAAACCTGGTTCCGCCCCTGTTCTCGGCGGGACAACCTGTTTAGCCATCCCATTCAGCTGGAAACGAAACCCACGAGGTGTTCCGTACGCATTGGTTTGATTACTTCGAAAAACGTAGTATTTGGGGTTTTCAAATTTGTACTGTATGGCTGCTTGCCACTCTGTTTGTTTAAGGTTCTTAGTGAACCTTGGTTGGTCCTTTTGATACCCCTGGTACCAAGGAAGATCGGATCTGCTCTCAGTTTCGATGTCGTAGGTATAAAATCGGTTAGCAGTGCCTAATACGTCGACGTCCACCTTGTAGTTGAATAAATGTGTATGTATGCCGGCCAGAACACGGGGCGCTATCTTGTGCCCGTACCGTGCATCCTCCGTGTTGAAATGTGTGGCCTGAACGTAGCCAGTTGCCGAGGCTCTGCACTCCACTACGCCGTTCTGATGGAAGATATAGTCGAAGATGTAGTCGTAATTCCAAACAGTAGCCGCGAAGCGGACTACCAAGACGTAGTCAACCATACCGCCGTAGTAAGTGTATCTTCCGTCATGGTAGTTATAACCGTGATGGCGACGAAGCGGGATCCCAGTGTTATGTTCAAACACGCAGTAAGAATTTTTCATTCGTTTTGGCTCGTGCGTATTGAAGTAGCTCCAGGTGTCGAAGTAAACTGCGTTCTCGGGGCAGTCGACGCCCGGAACAAGTTCAAATGCCTCCGCGGCAAGGTTCCATGAGGCGTCCATGTAATTAGCTGTCGACATGAGGGGATCCCAACCTCCGTACATGACAGCCGCCTCTTGCAGGCTGATCTCGTATGCAATGCGCTCATTTCGGAAACGGACGTCGTAGACTCTAATTCCACTTGACCCTTGGTTATGAATATGGAAATCCCACTCTAAATACTTGACCTTCGATCCCGAGATATTGTACCGTCTTCCCTGTGGTTCATATACCCGTGGGCCTTGAAGGGGAGGGTCCAGTGGGAGTGGTCCACGTCGGTTGTAGGTGGCGTACTGCCGCTCTCGTTTATTTGGCACAGGGTCGATATAGCGGTGGATGCCGTTGTCGTATGCAGCGATCCACTCCTCTACAGAGTAGAATAGGGTGTTGTTGTAAAATACTCGGTCAAGTGTCCAAGCGGAAGTATTGGTGCCTTCATGATTAGTCCGGACCTAGAAAAGGGGGACAGTGTCATCGTGTCATTATAAAGTTGCGTTTGACATCATCAGGTGCCCAGAACCTAAACAGCTAAAATCCGTTTTAAAAGTTAACAGGGCGTGATAAATTATCTGTCAGAAAATGTTAATTCCCTTTGTCTTTCAGACTTATTTTATTACCATTTTCCCACTAGTCTACGAATGAACACTAAGTGTAAATGACACGACATGGCCACCTGTAGAATTAAGGGGGTCTAAAATTCCATTCCAATCAACGAACACAGCGTCTACTTAGATAGATAGATAGATATTACTGTTACCAATCGAAACGCCAACCGAAGTTCTTTAACCAAAGTGAACTTGGTGTCAGATACCGTACCTGAAGTCCAACAGGGAACAGGTAGAATCCTTCGAAGTCCCTCATGGCCCACCACCAAGATTTTCTCTCTCCACTCGCAAACCCCGCTGGTTTTATGTCGAAGAACGTCAGGCATCCTTCTGTCCCCAAGCAGTCGTGATATCTGTGATATAAACCATTCAAATTAGTAATTTTATAACGTTTGCACAACGTTGCCATGACCTTTTTTTTTTTTTTTTTGTACTGGATGATAGGAACGCAATAATAACGTTCTGGTATTTGCTGGGATTAACGTTATTTTTTTATTATTTTTGAATTATTATTATTTTTTTTTTTACTTCATGTAACATTTTAAAGACGGTTTTATGGTTAACTAACGAATAGTTGATTAGTATTTTACTATTAAAATCCAAAGAAAATCGTCATTGTTTGACCAATTTATCCAAGTTTACATAAAACAGTGCAAAATCATGTTTTACCCAACTTTTCAAAAGCGAATTTCACAAACTGAGTGGAATTTTGAAGGAATTATCGAATTAAATGTGCTCTTCATAGTACAATTATAAACAGTACATACCCAACGCCATAGCTGCCTTTTAAGACGTGTTCGGCCTTTTGCATCTCTCTGCGTAATATTTCCTTGAGGACTTTATCTTCCACCTGGAATACGTGAACTTGTGAATATTGCTTGTCGTATTTCCACAAGTTATGTCTATCATATCGCAAGTGAAGGGGTGTTTCAAAATTGAAATAAAGCAAATTTATATAAAGTATGTGATTTAGCTGTGTCACGTGAATGAAGTTCGGCCAGGACAAATGAAATTCAAATATCACAAATTAAGCCACCGTTTGCATCTACAGACTTGACATTTAATATGGAATATTTTTTTCCAAATCATTTTTCATCAGTTTTTTCCTATTTAGCTGACTGATAAATTAAAATAAGGATTAAAATCGTGTTTTAACAACTTTAAATTACCTCTTTGATGTCATTGTGACATCAGTTCATTAATGGAATTCGACAGAGAAGCAAACAAAAACACATTGCCTATTCTATGTCAGACGACAACCATTAAAAGAGATATTTTGGACCTCCATATTTTCCAAATTATTGTCTGTAAAGGAGTTACACGCGCCAGAAAGGACCCTCATGTCAGTGTCTAGTCACAGTAACGGCCGCTGTTACGCATGACCTCTTCTGGCTGCTACCAGCGCTCTCAAGTGGCAACGGATTCCTTGGGATAGGTTTTTAAAGTTCAATCTGGAATAACATTCCAGGCATCGGTCAAAATCTGTCCAATTTGGTCCAGTTTTGTTGTAGGTCATGTAGGCCATTGATTTGGCGAGTAATGGCCTACCCACATATTGTCTATGTGGTTCAAATATGGTGATTTTGATGACCAAGGTAGCTGCTCATTCCCTTGGTTCTGTAAGTAATCTGCTTTTAAAAGTGCTCTGTAAGAACCGGCAATCTCACCGTGCAACCTAAAATTGTTCCTAAGTTGCCCCCTATCAAATGATAGCCAAATGGTTCCCAGATTATTTCTTTATTTGATCTGGTTCAGGTTTTCGTCGATGACTACCATTGGTGTTTTGGCACCAATGTGATTTCAACTCCAAATACTGACGCTGTTAATGACCTAAGTCACTTTAGATGCGGCACACGCTTCGTCGTTGGCCTCTTCTGGATGTCTGTAAACTCTGTTTTGACTGTTGAGCGGTACAGGTGGAATCTGACCTCAATACAGAAAGCCACGAGATTTCAGTGTTCAACCCAGAAACAGTCAAGGTCCCCAATTCATTAAAGAAACATACAACGATGTTTTGCTGTTTACAGTGGGTTCCTTGGAGGTCGTCTGGTATTCTAACCTGCAAAAACCAGTTTGGTGTTCGCTAAGGGCCTTGAAAAGTGCATTTTGGTGGCAATTTACCCCTCATTCTGAACGGACTGGGTGGCTTTTGTTTAGTTGCAACTGCATATCCCGAAAGACAGTGGGTCCTGTGCCCTGGTGGTAAGATTTCAACACATTGGGTGTGGCCTCTGTGTAGGTACATCAGTCTGGGCATTACTTTATAAAACTGTGCGGACCGTTTCGTTTGGCACAATTATCTGTCTGGCAATGCCTGTCTTTTTCGCGCCATTCTGCCACATATAAACAAATTTGTAAAGCACTGCATAGCTCATTTTACACACAGCAAACCAGACCACTTGCATGCAAAATTTTAAATTATTCTATGCAGTAGTTGCCGACATATGGATACTTTTTTGAAAGAACCATGCTTTGCCAAACCCAAGCTTTGACCAGCCCAAAGGAGCACTACCCAATTAAATCACTGCATATTACATAATGCAGCAGCGCAACAAACCTGGTATTCAGTTAATTGGTAGCGAGACACCTGACTACACACTTCTCCAATCACATATCTTATATGAGATCGGAGTTTGTGAAAAAAAGAATGCATTTTCACCTAGGCATACCTTCGAAACCGAAATATTCCATATTAAATGTCAAGTCTGTATATCGATCAACTTACAGAAATGAAGATGAATAAAGATATAAAATAATATCCCGTTTATAATCATTTCTTTAAGTTGATCGATATCGATATTAAACTATGAACTGGAAAACGTGCCTGTGGTGTTTTAATTTAATTAATCGAAGATGGTGTTATATATACATAAAAAGCGCAAATTAAATGTAATTAATTTTTTTTTTCTGTCAGTAAGGTTTGGCTCGCACCAATTATTCGAACCTATTCGTTTAAACAATAAAAGCTCTCGCTTAGCGGCTAGAAATTTGATTTCTGGAAATCCTAATGAAATATTGTTTTTGAATAAGCGACATTTTTTTTTTAATTTCTGATAAAAGTGAAAAATATTTTAATTGATTTAAATTTATGTATTTTATTTTCGGTTTTGCACACAGAAAACATTCAAGAAAGCCGGTTATTTTAGACGCAATATTAGCTGCAGTAAAGGCCCCATTCATGAAGGAGACACTTGGGGGTAAAACAACCGTGCAATCTATCTGTTATCTGTTTCAGTAAAGCCGCCACTGCTAATAACGATAACAGGGTTGCAGAGAGGTTACGTAAATATAAAGAGATACTATAATCTCGTACATGTACTGCTTGAAGAAGGCTGCCTACCACATGCGGTATTTACGCAACCCGCTTGGCGAGGACACGATAGGAGGCAAGATAATCTAGGTGAATAAACTGTATCATTAAGATAACTTATTATATGTTAGACTTTAGTTAGGGTGCATTTCCAGGCCAGTTGTGACGGACTCAGTACATGCCATGTACTTTATAACAACATAGAAGACGACTTTAAACTACCCGCACCCGTTTGCATGGCAGAAGACATAATTTTTAGTCACGCTCACGGTGGGAAGGACAGCAGAGTGATTAGATTGACCGTGTATGGTCATGCATTGTAATCGCACGGTATGCTGATAGTACTGTACTAAGTTAATCGGTCGCAACTGGAGTTAAAATGCGACTTACTACGTACCTTGTCCACCATCTTTGCAGATAATGGAATTGGGTCTCTCTGGTATGAGGGATTCTTGTACAGCACGTGGCTGGTAGGCTTTGGGAGGGGGAACACTATCCATTCCTGCATCTGGGGTGGGTTTAAGTCACCGCGGGCAAGGACAACCTTGGCTCGCCTCTCTGGTTTCTGTGAGTTGCCGTCAATGTGGTTCAGAACGTCCGCTTTATTGGGAAGACTAAGGCCCATTTGGTAGATGTAGCTAGAATCTACTGTGGCTTTCTCTATGGGTTTTAAGAGCAATCCTGTTTGGTAAAGGAGGTAGTCTCTCACAGCCACCATCTCCATCTCTGTAAGACTATCAAAGACGGTGGGAGGGTCCTCGTTCTGCAGGGTAATTGAATCACTCTTGGAGCATTTTTTTAGTTCCGAATAAGAGTCTGTGTCGGGCGATGTGGGCGACGGGCTGTCGTTGCCGGATGAAGTGACCAAAATAACTAGCATCAAACCAAGCGATATAATCACAGCAATCAAAGTCGCCAGTTTCCATCCTTGCAGCCTATTCAGCTTCCAAAACTTAGATTTTGGTTTTGTTCCTTCGTGTATTTCCATGTCGTTGATAACTACTCGTTTCTGAAATCAAAGAAGTAATGTTTAGATGTGCCCCCATATGAAAGTGCCGATATATCACGCTGATACAAAAACTGAAAATGATCATGCACAGGTTTTCTGTATGAAAATTAAATAAATAAATGAAATTTGCGAATTTTCGTGGGGTTTTCAAATCTGTTATAATTGCCTATCATTGCCTTAATGACCTCTAAACTCAAAAATATCAATTCATGGACATATTTTAAGTCATTTACAACTATTATTCGCCCCTGATACCACCACAGCCAACATTGAAAAATGATTGTACCGCGTTTCAACGGGCAATGTATGCAGTACACCACCCAAAAGGATATCTTGAGTGACACTCGTCCTTTCAAACGTGCCCCTCGATCCGCATTTTTTATGGCAGTCTGACAATTGACTGAGGAATATCTTCGGATTTCAGAACTTACCTTCATGAAAATATTTCCCATGCACTCACCTAAAAGATAGAGAGAAATTATGTATTCAGGTTACAGTCGGTCGGAAGCGAACGAGTATATTCGATATAAAAAATTCAATTTCTCCTTTACGCATGAATGGTTAAACTCCTACCAAATGGTCGTTTTTTAATTTTGTTCATATTTAACATTTAAGATTTGCTCGCTTTCTTAGATCACATCCCACTCCATCCGTTCTATACTTGTATAACAGGTAAACTTATACTTGACATCAACGGCATAAACGATCAAGCCTAGTAATGAAAACAAGACACATGCAAGATGTGCCTAAGCTATAATTGCTCAAGCGAAATGGACTACAGTTGTTTTGAAAATCATAAGTTTACTATAGGATTACCTGAAATGATTCTCTATGATACACAGTCTTGTCACACCGGTGTTCAGAAGAATTAGTTCCAACTACACATGTTGTGACCTACCATCAAACTCTTATGTCATTTGATAAAGCCGTGTGGCTGTCAGTTTAAATATTCCGATAACTATACGATCTAGGCCATGCTTTGATATCATTCTCTATTTATTTAGTTCGGTCTATTTATCTGGGAAAGTGGGATCTTATGTCACCTTGCAGAATTTTGATCTGACGTGGCGTGGCTTAACTTTAATAACGGCACCACGTGCTTGTCTCCACGGTCCAGAAGACACCAATGCGTTTTTCAGTTAAGATAAATCAAGCTGCTTAAATCGAATAGCAGAGTGCTAAAAGTCAACTTTGTGATGTACTTCTAACGGCGTTTTACAAACGCTTACGAACTGCTAGTTACATTTATGTCACTACTACCGCATTACATGTACATGTATATCACTACCTGTGTGTTATGTACTCAAAATATAATGTTGAGATAACTTTTATATGATTATAAATAGATGAATTAAGATTTTTTAAATTAAAATATGTTCAGATATACACATGTATGTCAGCAATCCAGTTGTATATATCCATAAAGCAATAGAGAAATTCTAGTCTCTTTTCATTTTTGTCTGGAATGTTAAATGTTGCTATTCGAAGATTATGTGAGCTTGTTTCAAATTTAGTCACGGCTATTTCACAATCAGATGTACACTTTATGGTCCACTTTCGACCAAATATGAACTTCACCAAACAGAGGTTTGAATATCAGTAGGACATTGGTATAGATCTTGGGCATAATCCCTTCAAATGTTTTTGCACCGTTTCTCTTTGTTTTTGTTTGACACTAAAATGACTGGATGGTCTCAAACAGGGGACGGACGCTACATTTTTACAAGTCAGTTACTTTCACATGATGAATAAAACATAATAACTGGAAAATATTTATTTTAATAAGCATAATTTTATACACATGAATTGTACATGCAATGAAAACCTCAAAATTTCAATCAACTGTGAGCTATTTTTTTTCCAAAATGTGCGGTTTCATGATGCATGGCCACATTTCTTTTGCAAATAAAAATAAAATGTTGTGTGATTAAGATCAAATCAGGAGATTCCATCAATGATTTGAAATCTTATTTTGATATGACAAAGGCCTGACCATAAGAATGACTATAACATGTTAAGAAAGAGTGCTAAAATTTCATGACTTGGTATGTAACACACTTGGGGACGGACGCTACACCAAAACATGTCATTTTTACATCCCCATTCCAAAACATTAACTGTATTAAAAGGAATAAACAGTTCGACAACAAATTTACAAATCAATAACAGAAGCGGATCCAGAGATATTTTCTGAAGTATTACAAATTCAGGCCTACCCAACTACCAGACTCGGCACCAAATGATCCTGAATTTACCGGTAGATCGGACCAAACTACCAGTTTTCAAGGTGTGTATCAGTACGCGCTTTGAAGTATCAGACGCGACACCGCTCTTGCCTTGTACGCAATGTGATAGTGATGATTCTCAGTGGGGTCGGAAAGTATTGCATAACCACTCAAAATTTGTTCGGGGTATGATGCTGTGAAATGCGTACTGACACACACCTTGAAAATGGGTAGTGTGGTCTGATTTCTTATTTTCCTTGTATTAGTTGTCCACCATTTACCGCCCGTCTTCCCCACACCTCTTCTGATTCCCACTGACTTGTTGAGTTTCTTTTTGACCCTGTATTTTCCTTTCTTGTTTATCACTGATGTTAAAACCTTGCACGCCATATTTTGAGATGCAGATGCTGTACCTTTATACTTTATTTCCTTTATATGCTCTGACATACTTTGCATAAGGATCTCCCCCATCTCCAACTTTCTGCTTGTTTCCTTGCTTGCTATAATTCCTTTCTGTTCTAATATGCTGTTTACTCTAGGAGATCTTATTAGCCTTTCTACAATTTTAGCTTTTCTGCTCGGTGACCTCGGAAGGGCATTCTTTGCTTGTTTCAAGGCTCTCTTTTCAGTGGAGGAAGATGAAAACGGGCTTGAGTCTTTACTTTGTGGTGTTTTATCTTGTAACTGAACCCTTAGTCTCCATGCTTTAACCCTCATGACCTCTTTCTTTTTAGCTTCTTCACTGAGTTTCATCTCTCTGTTTTTTCTCTTTGGGCTGAAAGTATTTTTTTTTTCTTTTCTCTCTTGTTTTACCTGCTTCTGATAAAGCACTGATCTTTGTTTGTTCTCGGATTTTCTCTCTAAATTTTCTCATTCTATTAGTTTCCGTTGCTCTTTCAGCTTTTGCTAATGTTGGGTGGTTCATTAAGTTAAGTCTCTTCTTTTCTCTTCTTTTTTCTTTCTAAGTCTGTCCTTTTCTCTGGCAGTTTTCAAACGTTCGGGATCTTTCTTGAGTTTTTCTCGTTTTCTTTTTTTCAAAGCACTTTCACTTATGCGTTCTATTTCGATGGCATTTCTTTTTCTACTTTGACTTAGTTTACCCATCCTCAGCAACAATAAAAACATAAATGTTGCTCCATCATTGTTCCAAGCTCAAATGCACAAAATTCATTACAACCTATTACCTTGGATAAAGTTTACTGTGGCGTTTTAGTCCAAACTATAACCAAGTGATGTCACTTCGTCTCAAGTGTTGTTGTGTTGTTTCACAGCAACAAAAACAACAACATTGTTTCATATTATAACATTGTTTTAAATGTATCCATTTATTCATTACAAGTAATGCACCAAATGCGTCTGTGACAACCTTTGGCTACATTAGATAGATTATAGTGAGTATTTACAAAATATACTTAATTAAAATCCATTTCAGCATGTGTATCCTTAATAAAGCGAAAAATACAAATTGGGGACGGGCGCTACAGGTGGGGACGGACGCTACATTTGACCACTAATCAAATGGTATATCCACAGTGTGTTGTATTACTGGCCTTTTAGGTTTATTATTTTATCATGGGTAGTGAAATGCATAAGTGCCTGAGTGTGGTTTACAAAAAAGATTAACTGCTATCCTTTTGCTACAAGGGGGACGGACGCTACAAAATTTTGTGTTAAAATGTGGTTTCAATTTTGGATTGTTGGAATTTTGAACTAAATATGGATTTGGACACAGTAATTATTTTAATGTATTGAAATAGCTTTAAAAACACATTTTACTGAAGAAAAGTTATTGTCAAGCATAATATTTCCTTTCAGGGGCTCCTTGAAATCAACTATGTTTAAAAACAGAAAAATCCGTAACAGAGCTCCCTTGTAACATTCAATGGCTTTTGTCTCATATGTTACACTATATTATGTCCAACTGATTTTCAAACAACATTATACCTCACAACTGATATCTTTAGTCAAACTAAATGCAATAAATTACAATACCAAATTACATATCCACTACATGAAATTATTACACAACTCCAGTGACCCTTCTTAACAACTAAAAACGGCTGTATTTAGGGTATTCAAATTAGTATATTTTTGCCAATCTATGACCGATTTTCAAAAAAAATTTTTTGATTGCTTCGTCTAAGTGTCATCTACCAGATTGGACAAAGAGTGGGCACTAGATTGGTTTTGATAATACTTAGAGGCAATGTAACATGCTCAATTTCGAAAGTGTACGTCTGATTGTGAAATAGCCGTCAAAGAATTACCGGTACATTTATTTCTATCGAAACACTGAAAGAGGAAAACATCTGTAGCTCCAGTAGAATCAAGGAGTTTCAACAGACTCCTTGGTAGAATCAAGGATAAGTTATTACGCCTACTCCGCTGTCGCAATCCGTTAAAAAAATAGCTTTTCTTGAGTAGCATGTTATATCGGTGGATTATATATGCACTTTGCGTGGTTACCACACCGGTGATGATGGTATGATAACAGGGTGATGATTATCTATTAGTTTGGCTGTGGACTTGATAATATTTTCTATTCGCGTTGATTCATGAATAATGAAGAACTCGTATATGGTTCTGAAAGGCCTTATTTTGACCCAAACAAACCAGTGCATTACATTCGGGATGCCTAAAATTTAAATACAGAATATATCATGTTTAAGAGTCTCTCTCTCTCTCTCTCTCTCTCTCTCTCTCTCTCACACACACACACACACACACACACACACACACACACACACACATTTGCAAATTAGTGCGTGCGTACTTCTAAGACAGTGACATTTAGTTAATGATAACTAAGTGATATATGATAATATCTATTTTCAGGCTGACAGACCACCGTCCAAGCTGACAGTCAAAATCAATTGAAAAGCCAAAAAATATATAGGCCTACAGGTAGATTTGGCTCTGGATGTAGATAAAAACATGGCCCCCATCCCATCACTCCAGGACCTCTTGGTTCAGACCTTGCTCTCCTGGTGTAAAGAAACCTTGGTCTTTAGGCACAGTATCCATGTTCAGGGCCTCCTCAGTATTAAAAGGGACGGTGAGCTGGCATTGGTAGAAATAGACAACTGGATTCATCACAATGATGGTAGGTGCATAATGTGAATTTAAAAAAAAGATACTAAGTATCTGTTCAGTTTTTTTTTTTTTTCTAGATAGTAAACTACGTACTCTACACTTATATGGTAATTTAAATACTCAATGAGTGCAAAAAATGTTGATTGATTTAATTTATTTATATATATGTGCGCCAATAACAAATGATTATTGAGAGTTGCAGAAAGCAATCTGTATAATCTATGTCAGAAGTCATGCAGTTGTGTGTTGATAATACTGGTAATTTTAAAATGTAAGGTTAATGGAATAAGTACATTTTATATGATATTTAAATCTTGTGTGTTAATTTGTATTCACAAATAAATACTATTACAAGTTACTTGTGTTCACAAGCACTTTCAAGTATTTGAGGGATTTCATCTCATCACACTACTGCCTCTTAGTTATCAATTAAAACAAATTGAATTTCTGAATTACAATACACACAGTTTGTATTATTATTATTATTATTAATAATAATAATAATAATAATAATAATAATACAAACTGTATTTTGTAGGGACAGAAAATAATAATAATTATTATTATTATTTTCTGTCCCTACAAAATAAATGTGAAGATGATTGACATCTATCAGTCCAGTATAAGTATGAAACAATTATTTCTTTCTTATCTCAACTAAATTTTATAAGTACATTTCTGATCTCTTGCAACACTTATACTTCAGAAGAGGGGCGTCCTCCAGCAGATAGCAAGGGGAGTCCAAGACAAGGCTCTTGTAAGAAGAAGATACATTCCAGAGGCAACTGGTCATCAAAAAAACTATCACAGAAGGAAAATAGAATGAAGGGTGACATATCAACATCAGGAAGGACAAAAACGACAAAGTAATTTTTTTCAGATTATAAGGTTTTAGTAATTACAATTCAAGAATTATTATCATTATTTTTTTTATTAAAATCTGTGTTATTCTAAAAGAAAAAACCTCTGTCATCTTATTTATTTCAAATAATAAGCAGTTTTTAAGTTATGTTTATTGGTGAGGGAATTGTAGTTAAATTGCAAAAATGAGTTTTTTAAATCTATGTCAACATTAATATTATTGTGGAATGGGTGCATTTTGTACAATACAGATGAAGAAAGATACTGCCAGCAATAACAATGTAGTGTTACATTTGTTTTATATATTTAAAGTTATCTCAAATTCATGATACTCTTTTATGATAATTCATTCCTCTTCAATTTGTTCAGTCAAGAGAATCTGATTTTTTACCTTGGCTGTTCTGAGAGATACTACAAGAAAATCCCCTCTCATTGAAAGACTATTGGTGACTTAATCCTCAGATGTAGAAGAGATTTTGGTGCAATGTTGGCGAGGTTTCAAATTTCAAATCTGCCCCCTTTCTCTTTTAATAACATCCTTGACCTGATAACATGAGATATGTCTTGTTTCCAGGTCCCCCGTGCTGTGTCCTCCCCAGGCTGCCACATCACAGGACAGCACACTGGGCACCTGCTCAGACAGCAAGGCAGGGAGAGAGGTGATGGATGACCACAGCCCCAGTGGTGGACAGGACAGAAGTGCTGACAGTGAAATGAGTGACAGTGCCAAACTTTACAAAGACAGTGTGTATGCTTATATCTTCTGTTACTGCTTGCTGTCAGTCATTAAACTTACCCAAAGAGTTACTTGTAGTTAAATTCAAGTGAGAGTATTTTCATTAGGCCTAATCGCTTCTATTACCAGAGATAGTTTACTTACAGAATCTCCTTAAATACCTTTTAGTGTAATTTTCACGATAAAAATACCATAATTCTATTATTATAAACAATACGTGTTGAAATTTACAAATTTTGTTTCACCACACCTTAAAAAAGTCTGCATCTCATCTTAAAAATACCATACACCCTCAATGTGGCACCAGCAATATTTTTCATCTTTTGAAACTGATAATAAATTAACCATTCATATTTTCAGAAGTGCCCACAGTATCTCACAAGGCCCAAAGGGTCAGTGAAGTGGACATTGAGCAGAACAAAGATGAAGAACATACCTGTAAACATGTAGATTTACATCATAAACAAGTCGATAAAAGATGTCAACAAGATGCATCTCCCTATGACGACTTGAAAGGCAACAGCAACCATTTTCTTCTCCAAAGACCCGATTTAGATGATATTAATCCAGAAATGGAGAAAAGCAAATTGGAAAAGGATGAGATCTCGGGACTACACGCCGAACAAGTTGAAAATAGCAACCTTCCTCGTCAGGATTATGCAGCGTGTGAAATGTGCCAAAAGGTTTTTATATCAAACACTGTTTTACAACGCCATATGGAAGCAGTGCACCAGCGAGTGCAGGAGTTGTACAAATGCAAATTCTGTGAGAAACCCTTTGCACGCGCTTGTGCAGTCACCAACCACGAGAAGATTCACACAGGTGTCACGCCCTTTAAGTGCCAACATTGCGAACACGAGTTTGAAACTAAAAATGCATTAGAGAATCACGAGTTGTTGCATGCAAATGCGGGCGTTAAGGCTCAAGTCAGTCGATATGTCTGTTCGTATTGTAGTCGAACTTTTAAGTCGCGATCAGTCTTCAAACGACATTTACGCATCCACACTGGAGACAGGCCATACAAATGCCGCTACTGCAGCAAGCGCTTTAACCAGATGCCCAATTGTACAATTCATGAGCGTGTGCACACAGGAGAGCGCCCGTACCAGTGCATGTACTGCGGCAAGGCATTCGCCACGAATCACAAACTAAAAAATCATGAAAACACACACATAGGGGAACGCTCCCATAAGTGTCCGTTCTGCGAGAGGACGTTCACCACAGCCAGAGACAAGTGCGTGCACGAGCGCACGCACACGGGCGAGAAACCCTTCTCCTGTCAGTACTGTGGCAAGACCTTCTCTGATCTCTCCAACATGAAAGTACACGAGAGAATACATACCGGAGTCAAACCTTACAGCTGTAACCTCTGTCAGCAGGGATTTAACAGGAAATCTCACCTGGTGAATCACAGTAGTCATTGCCACCAGACCTACTCTGGTTTCCCGGCAAACCTGCCAGACTTTAACATGTACATTCCCCAGACTTTGCTAGAGCCCAGTTCAGACTTGCCTTTGGGATATTAGGTATTCTAATTATTTATTAATTTGTTTGATTAATAGTTTCATAACACGTACTGAACCGTAGTACAAAACGCACATAGAAAAAAAAAAGATTTTCAAATTTATGTCATGATCTACAATGCATGACCAGCAATAACAGCATATATATTCATTAACAACTAATCATTAATCTGTAGGCATAACAGTCTATTAGAAATCAGTTGACTTGGAGTAAAGGCATCAAGAGCACAGAGGGGATCAAATTCTTAGTTCACATAGGTTAGTACTGAGTGTGTCCTCTGTCAGCCTCACACAGAGCGGTACACCGACGGCCCATGGACGTGTTCTCCCTTTCCATCTGGACTGACTCGCGCACAGTTGAATGTTTTTGGGAACTGGAACTCCTTGTCAGAAACGGTGATCCAGAACATCCCAAATGTTGGATACACACAGGGAACTGACCTCTGTGAACTCAGAATTTGATCCCCTCTGTGTTCTTGATGTCATTACTCAGGGATGATTGGATTAAAATTGACTAAAATTCCCACAAGTTATAGCTTAGTTGTTAAGGAACATATACTGCTATTCCTGGCCATACATTGTAGATAATGACATAGAAATAAATCGCCTTTTTCTTTGTGTGTTTATATTTTGGTTAAGTATACTTGAATTAAGTTAGAGGCGTGATTTTTTTCAGGATATCTTCTGATTTCGGGGAATGTGAGTCTCTTTTCTCTTAGTGATCCACAATGGAAACGCACTTTTTGCAAAGTTAGCCAGTCCCAAATCAAATCCCTGAAGCCGATTTATTTGTATTTAAATGACAGTAATGTATAATATATGTATAACATTTATGTTACTTTCACTGCAAGGAAAAATAAAAGCATTTTAATTCATTTATTTAAAGAAGAGGGAAGTACATATTACACACACACACACACACACACACACACACACACATAAAACTAAAAGTAGAAATACTGAGATAATTATGTACCCAAGGTGATGTTTTTTATTCATTAGTATTGTTGTGGTTATCAAGAGTGCAGTAATCATATAAAGTATGGATTAAATAAGATAAATATAATTTTATTATCTAGAAATCTACCTGGACCAATGTGAGAGCTCCCTGCTGATATTGAACAGGTAATTGAGGAAGGCATTAAGTACACAAAGGAAGAAAAAGATGGCCCAAAGAACTCCGCAAAAGGTAAATAAATAAATGCGTGTCAACTTTACTGGAAAACCAATATAATTTGGTCCCTATGGAAAATATGCCCAACGTGGAGAAATCATCCACCCACTCTATTTCATGTAATAATATTGTAAGATAACCTCTCTGATTGCAGACATAATTGATTGGTCCAGTGTTTACTTTTCTAGGCTGTATCTGAAGCACAAATGAATTTGAAGACCCTTAGCCTGTCATCATGTGCAGACTTTTAAATGACTGAAATAACAGTAAAAAAATGGCATAACCGAGGCAAATACCAGATCATGTACGCCTGCATCAATTGAGTGGGAGCCTAAGGAATAAAAACATCCACCTTTGATTCTACTTGTAGCCGCTGACCATTTGTTTTAAGAGGTCTTCTGAGCTACCTGCTGGAAGATATATACCTTGTTAGGAGTTTTGGAACATTACCCGGTACACTTTCCACAGGAGGCCTCATAAAACAAATATAGTAATTGGATGTCGCAGCTGACGGAAAATACCAATAGTTTATTTGATAAGATAAATTGACATGGACAACAAAGTGAAAAAGATAGGAAGTACAACATTTTCATTTCTTGATTAATTTACATGTCTCACAAGACAAAAGCAGTTGGAGACCTCAGGTAGATTTGAGAAAGACAAAAGTATGTTTTCTTTGTTGATTGTCTGATTGATAATGTGATAATAAATTGCTTTACCTACAATTAATATTGTACGTTGTCGTCTTTATTATTGCTTATTAGTTATACTAGAAAATTTACCATAGTGAGAAGGAAATAGACAACAATAAAGTAAGACGTTATATTTATATAGCCAAGCAGTCAAAGTTCGAAAGCCTTCACAAAGGATAGAAATTTTGTGACATAATTGTTTCATATGAATGTGAATTTGATTGGCATTTTTCCCTCAAATAAGCTGACCAAGTTTGTGTACACGGATTACCTATCACAAATAATTGCCATTTACGTTTGAGATAAATTCGTCTGTACACATGTACTAATAGTAGTATTTTGGCAGGCCATTAGAGAGCTTTCGCACCAGTACGTTTAGGCGAACGACTACGTTTAGGTCATCATATTTTGCTGTCTAGTGACGTGTACACGGTTAGAGAGAACATTATCCGCAGCTAGATTGCTACCCGTCAATGAAAAACGGTTTGACAAATCAGCATAATTTTATGAAATCAAGCCTTTCAAAGTTGATCGTTTCTCTGCTAAAATCATATTGGACATTTTATTTTTGCAATATATGTCAAACATGTTGTCTCTGTTATTTGTGTCTATGTTTTTGTTACTATTGAAATATAGGTTATACCCGCAAAAAAGGCATTTTCCACTGACCACAAGGCAGTCAGAACTGGCCTTCCGCACGCGTGACGGATTGTATTATAAGACTGTTAGGTCATCATTTTGTGAGCAGTTGTTACGAGTACACATGCCTTTATAAGTGGTCTGTAGACTAGGCGTCTGCACTTGACGCATAACAAGCAGGATATCCGTACGCGTAAGGTAAGTGCCGTTTAGTAAGATACTACTAGTAGCTCGATTTTCTCCTTCAGTTGACAGGGCGTCTCCTTGACTTTTATTGCAAATTTTATGAAGCCTTGTTTAGAAAGTCACATGGCGTCCTGTTTTGTGTATTTGAATAAATGAATTATAAATAAAAGTAAGGACAGCACATTAGTAGCTCGATTTTCTCCTTTAGTTGACAGGGCGTCTTCTTGACTTTTAATGCAAATTTTATGAAGCCTTGTTTAGAAAGTCACATGGCGTCCTGTTTTGTGTATTTGAATAAATGAATTATAAATAAAAGTAAAGACAGCACATTTTTCTTTACATGAAATTGTCTCTAATAGCAAATATCGATTAATATTTATTATATCAGTAACAAAAACTGACGCTGCATTGATCGGTGACCCGCTTATTTTTTTCAGCTAAAAAATGCGAAAACATGCAGGCAACTAAGAAGCGCCGTACTGATTCACCAGCAGATTACGTCAGTTACCTGAAAGACAAGTTGGCCTTCGAGAAAGAACGTTTTGAATTAGAAATGAAAGAGCGAGAAGCTCAATTTGAGAAAGACAAACAAATGATGGAGATGGTTACGCATAATCTTTGGTTAAGAAGAAAAGCTGAATTGACATACTAGGCTCTTGCTGCCTACAAGATACACGTGGGCTGAATCTTTGTTAAAACATTAGTTTTTTATTCAAGATTTCATTTAAATAAATGTTTGCTTGCGGTATGAATTTTACGTTTTACTCTTTAATTTCCCATACGCACAATGTACACGTGTACAGTTCATGCTAAATAGTCCTCCAAGGTGGGAGGATCTAGTTTAAAGTTCCGACTCATCTGATTGCCATACACACAGGTATGGCAGTTGACCAGAAGACCACCTACCAAGTACTGCTTGGCTACAGGAGACAACAGAACTTTTTAATTCTTTCAAAAGTCCAGAAAGGCAAAGTTTCACAATAAGTTTCCGAACTCCCACTCGACGCATTCCCGCACAGAGGACATTCTCCTGTTGAATTCTTCTTCTTCGGTTCTTAAATTTGCTCCTCTGAAGGGACTCAACAGATACCTTTTAACGGGGTAAGCCGGATCTCCAATGGTGTATGACCTAATTTGACGTCTCTGCATAGGCCTAAGTCTTGGTCACAACCGGCCTAACGGGCTCTAACGGGCTGTTTGCGTCCAAAATTTGCGCAGAATCTCACGTCCCACTCAAGGCCTTCTTACGCAATTTCGAGTTCGCAGACAGCTCGTAAGCACGTACGGAGGATGTTGGACATGTTCAAAAGTTTCTACGAATAGCCTGCGAACAGTCAGGCCGCAAGCGTAACTTGCTCCCCTCGCACGGAGTTAGCAAGAGAGACGCACGTTGTGCAAGACGCACGTCGCAAACAATGAAGGAGCAAGTGCCCATTGCGTGTTGAGTAAGGCGCACGCCCTCACAACTAACGAACAAAGTCGAGAGCACACCGGGAATACGTCGCACGTGCGTCACCCCACGCCTGGTGTATAAAAGGCGTGCTCACGACGAACGCTTGTGTCTTTACATGAACATCGACTATGTAACGTGTACAGCAATTTTCAAAAATTTCATTTCTTGCTCAATTGTGTATCTAATATGCCTCCAAAAGGCAAGAGAAAGAAAATTACATAGTAGAAAAAAGAGAGGAGGAAGAAGAAAGAAGAGGAGAACAGGAAGCAAAACTGACGTACGCCGTCAGTACGTCACCACAAACGTGTGCAGGGCCGTAGACTGAGCAAACTGCCAGGGGGGGGGGGGGGGCAGTAAGCGGACACGAGGGGGCGAAGCCACCAAGGGGGGGGGAGGGTGTCCCCTCCCCCACCACGGTGTGGAAAATTTTTAAAAACTGTATGTATAATACTGCATTCTGGTGCATTTTAACTGTTATTTATTGCTCAATCAGAAGTCAGAAATTGCGATAAGTTTTTTGCACCTCAAATCCCAGGGGGGGCAGCTGCCCCCCCTGTCCCCCCGGAGGCTACGGCCCTGGTGTGAGGCAAATGTGAAGCAAAACTGACGCAAAAGGGCACTTCTTTCGCCGCGCGTTGCATTCCCTTCGTAAGTGGTGAGTGTGTGCCACGTACACAGGAAGCAAGACAAACTCAAAATAAGAGTACAATTTCCACGACCATCGCTCCTTACAATTAGCGTCCCTGCCTGAAAGGACATCTCATGGGGCCTTGCGACTCGCAAGGCAAACTTTCCTCTACCTCTACGACCTTCACGGCCTCCGCAACACCCAAAAATCGCAGGGGACCTACGATCCTGAAATTTGTGCGTCCGGTTGTGACCGAGGCTTTACAGCATGTAAAACATGTATCAGCTTACTGTTCAATTCGACTATCCGTAAAGGCTAACCGGGTCTTTCTGCGAAGTCACGAAAAAATAAACGTTGGTCATTTTACGGTTACGGATAGCTAATTGTAGTCGGTCGCCTAAACGTGCAGGTGCGAAAGCTCTCTATTGTTTCTTATCTACCCCGGATTGTTATCTGCAGACGGCCAAAGTTAATGAAACTCTTAAGTACTTTTACAGCTACTGTATCATAATAATTATTTTTTACTTGGATACAACAATCATATTAAATACTTGACCCTTTTAATTTGCTTTTTAACATTACCTTATTCAAAATGTGAAATGGGCAGGTGGCAAAAGCCAGTGCATCATTGCGAGTAACGCCCCCTGGCAGAATATTGATAACACGATGTTAACACTTCTATTACCATATTATTCAAGGTGAAGTTACTGTTGTAGTTACTCATTGGACTGATATAGGATGTCAAAGTACAATTGTAGGGCACAACTGAAATTCGCGTTTTTCATCGCTTGTACATGTATAATTGTTGTATTGGTTTTTTGGTACGGCAATCTTTTAAAACCTTTCACCATTCAAGCAGACTTTGGAGAATCACCTGTATCAGCAGAAAGTGAGGCCTGGGCAAAAAGTGGCCATGCCGAACTTGAACAGTTACTGTACTTCTGGTACAATTGTAGCCGAACGTGTCCCGCGAAGAAGACAGCTTTCATCGGCAACCGTAGCCACACAGTACAATTCATTACAAATAAAAGGGAAAGACCGTATGTTAGGATTCAAGAATATTTCCTAAGGGAATCGACGCCGGCGGGGAAAAAGTATTTTTACCCTTCAGGCGGAGGCAGCAGTTTTAGGGTGGAACTCCTTGGGCATACGGAGGCCCACATTTGTTCTGTTAGGGATCACTTCAACGGTACATATACGGGGACGTGTCCTAAGATATACGGTTGTGTAAACGGGACAGTTTTTCTGGATTACGTTAACTTTGAGGCGTTCAGGCATCATGACGGAGGTCAGTGGCCAGGAAGAATTCATGAACATTTAATTACGGAACACATTTGTCCAGAGCGTGTGATACCTATAACACCAAAGAACGGAACGACGGATCTTCGTTGTCTCAATAAAGCAACTCGCGAATACGTGAAAGGTCGGTGGTGGAAAATTAAGGATGGGTGGAACTGGGGAACGGACGATGGTTGTATTCTGCCATTTATGTCCGGTGAAAAATTGAAACACTGCTATCAAGGTAAACGTAGTATTCGGGTGTTAGGTGACTCACACGTTCAAAATATGGCGACTTATTTGAGGCAAGAACTGCGCAGCGCTGGCTCAAAACTCAACTCTACACCTTTCACGGTTGTCTCTGCTGTGTACCCGCCGATGACAAAGAAGCTCTTAAGCATCATGTTATCCAATATTACCACTCCGTTGACTGCGAGTGACATAGTATTATTTAATTTTGGTATTTGGGATGTTGTGACTCAACGAGCGGACAAGTTGATTGAAGAAAAGTTCCCGCCTTTTCTCGAATTTATTAAAGGCGTTCGGACCAATCCTCTTACGTCCTCATTAAGAATTATATACATCAACACCTCCCCAAGGCGTTCGGGACAGCAGGATGCTAACTACTTTATGATTCCGGCCGTGAACGAATTTATTCAAAGCAAACTCAAAGAGATAGGAATTGAAATAATCGATGGATTTAACTTCAAAAATGTCATGATAAATACAACTTGTGACAGCGGTCACTTTCTTTGCACTTCGTCTAATGCCCCGGCCCGAGGAAAAACGGGTATGATTTTTGCACAGCTCGTTTTTCGTTTGCTATGCGATTAATACACCGTTCACATAGTGTGTTCAAAAGCTGCCCCAATATATGCATATTTACAAAGAATTGAATTAAGACTAGAGAGGGACCAATAATTTAGTGTTCACTTGGACGCATAAAAAGTTTTATTATTTAAGGTGTAAGTCATCTCAGACTGTAAAAGAGGCATCAAACTCCCTTATCTAATAAAACCAGGGGTTTATTCAATTCAATTCAATTTCAATTTATTTCTGTACTGGTACATAGATTGTCATGACCTTGTACAATTTGATATACTAATGATGATACAATACAGTTAGTGCATTACCATCTTTATATAATGGACATACGTATCAGTAAAATTACTCATAAAATATTCTATCTAAGCAATGCGATAAACCTTGGTGTGATTTTAAATTTATTATGTAGGCAAAGTGCACCGATTCATGTATTACTTTTGTACCCCAGTTTGAATGAAAGACGAAAAACAAATTTGTTTAAGAATTATTAACTTGTGATTTTCCTAACCGCGGCCGTCCTGTTCCAAAGAACCGAGAATGAATCCGTATCTGTCCTACATACTTACACTGTTATGACTCACAGCTCTCCACAAAATTAATTTTACAACTGTTGTGTAAACCAAATACCGAAATCTTTTCGATATGTGTTCTGCCTCATATAGCCCGGGTCATAATCGGATTAATTTGCCGGGTAAGTGGTGACGTTCTTATGAAGTTTATCACTGCTACGTATGCCTTGAACCTCGTGCTGACAACAACCCTGAATAAGCGTCCTGTTATTTGCAAAACTTATATCCGCATAAATTTGGATATACTTCATCCCCATTTTAAATAACCCATTTAATATCCTCTGTAGGAGAGGTCAGCTGCGTCAAATGAAGTTATAATTTCCAGGCCCGTAGCTACATGTAGCAATTACAAAGGGGGGGTCTTTTTCTGAAATTGTAGACCTTTTGTCATAAAACCTTACTTAACCTAAATCAAATTAACCCAGAGTGGACATTTACCCAGCAAAAAACCCCTCCCCCCCCCCCCCCCCCCCCCCCCCCCCCCCCCCCCCCCCCCCGGCTACGGGCCTGATTTCATGCAAAAATTCTCGCTGGACGATAGAGAAAAGTGTACAGAATTAGCATGAGACATACTGGTGAATGTCTTGTAAGGAAGTAATCTGTGGCCATGGTATAGGGTACTTCCGATCATTTTATCTATACGTTCCCTGTAAGTTTTCAGACCAAAACGTAGTTTGGTCACACTGAAAGTGGCAAGTTTTAATCAATTTTCAGTTATGAAATTAAGGGATTTAAAAGGGGAAGAACTACTTTATGTAGATATGCATACATTTGTATGTGTAAGATACACAGTTGGATTTGCGATTGCATTTACTGGTGCGAAATATTGACATGAGTAAATGATTTATAAGGGATTCGCCTTTCTCATAGAACAGTGAAATGACTTGGTTAAAGTCGCTCCAATTTTGTTACCTTTAACGCCACTTAAAAGCATTGTCCACAGCATCTTAAAGTTTTCGACTAAAAACTACGAGGTTGCTCAAAAGAGAAATGTCGTGCTGTAGTAACAATATTATGCTTTTACCAGACGTTGGCAGCCTCTATTTGGACGGCGATTCTAATATTTTAATAAAATTTAAAACTAGATAAATATTTGGCAGCTCTGTAGGGTTTATCCCGCTCCATTTAGGCAACGAAATGCTTTAAATTACCGAGCTCTCTTGGAAATATTTAAGGACGAAAGAGTGTGATCATTCAAAATCCCTGACCCACAGCCTAGTGGTTTCTTTATCTTCGGGCTCTAGATAAGTCCCACACAGTCTAGTGGTTGCTGGGGCAACAGAGATACTATACAACAGAGACATTATTTGTTTACTTGTTGATAAGAGATAAGGAACACTGTCCAAGTATACCTAGTACACATTGACCACTTTTATTGGCCAATTTGGCCGTGGATATCCGTATTTTCACAACGCGTGTGAGGTTTATATTAACCACTGCGATGGAAATATCAAGGCGATTGCGCCAAGTATTATTTGTACATCTGGTGGCTATCGGGAAGATTTATTATTAAAGTCTAAGTAAACACAGAAGTGTCACGAGACATCCCGTGATACAACGTTTAAACGTCGCCTTTGATGTTTTTTTTTTCGTCAACGACACGTGTTCATAGTGTCTATTTACCCAAAAACATGTATCTAAGGGCGCACTCCCAATGCAACTGTCGATCTTCGTAGATCCACCCAACTCCGCGGGGTTTATCGTTGAATGTATACAGATTAGCACGCCTCCACTTGTTTCCGACGTACTCGTATAATCACCATGCTTTTCTGTATTCTACTCAATAACAGGAGATGTGTTAATCTGGTTATATGATTGCGTTCAGAGGGAGTCCCCAGACTTGGATCTATCTACGTGGACCGAAAGTTTCATTGGGAATGAGCCTTCAGTGCGTGCAAATCAAGACTGTATGATAATATTAGCCCAATACATGATATTACTTTATTGATTTAACCTCGTAGACTATTCAGAACTTAGAATATTGCAATATAACTTTGTCCTTATTAAAGTTGCATCAACGATATATGTAGATGCTATCAATGGAAGTGTTTACAAACTGAAAGAACACGGCGCATGCCCACAAGCTTGTGCCATTTCGCTTTCCATCTCACTGTTTTGAATACATGTACAGGCATTTAGAAGTGCTTTTCTTTCCTCACGAAAAATTGAAAGACTATTAAACGAACTAACAACGATAAGAATTAGTAAATTTGCTGAGAATTATCTTTATTCTAATATGGGATTCAGTAGTACAATAAATATGAATATTTGATAAATGGATGTTCTTGGTAGTTATAACGACACTGATTACGTGCGTAATAAAATACAACTATGAACACAGATTACAAGCCATGGTATAAAAAATATTGTACTGAATAAACAGTTAGAAGAACATCGAGTCACCTTGACATTCAACTAACTGTGCCATTGCTTCGTTTTCCATTACATGCGTCGGGGAGAAATCATCGGAAGCGAGACCAAAACCCGCTTCGGTAGATTTCCACGTCAATATTTTTCCCCTTTGTCGTTAACCGTGGTAGTCATCAATATTAATTGAATGACCTTGATTTAAGATCTGGCCATCATGATGTTTCTCTCACCGGCGAAGACCTTCCACAGCTGAGCGTCGCTAAGAGCCCAGTCGTAGATCTGGACCTGAAAAGCAAGAAAAGACGGAAGTTATTCAACAGCTTTCCCCTCTTTGTCACTAATCACAATAATAATGATATTTCAAAATTAATGTCACATGACTACCACACACAACTGAGTAATTTTATACGGTCATTTTCTCCACAGCCCCGTATCACTATTTTTAACAATTTCATTTTTGAAATTTGCCTCATTTTCATAAGGCAATATCAAATACAAATGACGTCATATACAAATAACGTCACGTACATGATACATAGGTAAAGTGAAAATGCACATCAGTCGATCAACCCAAGCAAACAGGTGACTAAATGATTTAAACTTCAACTCTTGCTAAATGCATACACAAGTGGGCAGCCCAAATTATGTAATAAATACATAGATTAAAGTATGAAGAAAGAAAGAAAGAAAGAAAGAAAGAAAGAAAGAAACCATCATTCTCGGATATGAATGTGATTCAAATCATAAAACCGAATACGCGTTTCGTGTTAAGCCAGATAAATAAGTAGGCCTACCTCATCGAGGGATCCAACGAAGTTGGTGTTGCTGAAACGTGGATCGACGGCCTCGCAGTTCAAGTCTCTGCCCATGTACAGTGGAGCAAGGGTAGCTGGGATAGCACCTGAGGGGAAAAAAACAAGGTGGTTGTAAAATAGATCAAGAAATTTTATAATTGAACACCTAGTACCCTAATGACACTAATGCTTTGGCCTGCTATAAACCATTCAATATACATTAATTGGATGAACAAAGAAGATTCAAACAGTAACGGTAAAAGTATAATATGTTAAACATTTAAATACCTAATTCAAAATTAAAAAAAATATTGCAAATTGTGAAAACTATAATCATTCATTTTCAGATCACAGGAATCAAGAATGTTTGTGGTATTTTTCAATACAGAAAAAAAAACAACCACGCAATGTTCAGTGCGCATGCGTGTTAGAACTGGTAAAAGAAGAGTACATACCAACAGCAATTTCATCAAGGACGACCTGCTCGTTGACCATCGCCTTCAGTCTGAGACCATCGTAGGTCAAGGCAACGTGGTTCCAGCCGCTGGTGCCCTACAGGGAGAACATTTTTTTATATTGATTTATAAATTGAATAAAATATAAAATTATGCAAGAGTTGTAGGTGAAATAAAAATGCGCTATACATGTACATGTACGTTTGTATTAGAACAACATGAAATAATTATAACTTGAGAATGTCATTGCAATATATATCTAACTTTGAACGAATATCATCAACACTTACGGTTGCGCTGAGATCGACGGTGAGGAGGGTGCCGTTGTTGTTGACCAGGACACGGCCACCAAGATGTCCGCCCTCAGCCCACAAGGAGATGGTTGGCTCGATGGCGCAGTTGCCGTTGCTGAGGAGTCCCTCGCGGGTGTTGAAGCCGCCATCGCTCTTGTACCAGAAAGAGATGGTGAGGCCAGAGCCCCATGGGTAGTTGTTGAAACGTGGGACTTCGACGTGGACGGTGCCGTTGAAGTGAGCAGCGTTACCGACCTTACCGGCAGTCAGTTCAACACCGGCGGCATCTGTCCAGAAATTATCGACGATGGTGTCGGTGTGTTCATCGAAAGGCCACAAAGCGATAGCCTGGAGATCTGTAAGAGTTTATAAGCTGTTTAAATGCTTCTCAAATGAACTATTTTGAATAAAACAGTACGCTGGTTATTGTATCTCTCATCACTATGTTTACGGAGGTAAAAAATACTAATATTTGATAATTCATTTGTTTATTGCATTGTCATAGTTAAAGGCGATTCTGTGTTGAAAACTCTTTGTCAACGTACCTGGAACCATGCACATGCATTTTTGGACGCTGAACTCCCAGTGTCCGCAGCTCACACGCTCGATTCTGGTATCGTCACCAAGGGTCTGGGATCTGTAGAAGGTGTTGGCATCACCCCAAACGGCCAAGTAGGTCCATCCGTCAGGACCGGCACATTTGCCGTCAAACTGGGGAAGGGTGGTGTGGCCTTCAGTGGTGGTTGGTGGTGGAGCTGCAAAAAAAGGGGGGAAGTTAAAAAACGGTCTGCGTGAAAATCATGACAATAAAACTCAAAGTGCCAAATTGCGTGTACATACTTAGCTTACATCAGTTTTATCCTCTTTTTCGCAGTACCAAACTCTCCTATCCTCTCTCTCTCTCATTTTCTGTCTCTCACAGTAAAGCTTTTCAACATTATAAGAAATCAAATAGGCACATGATATTCTCAAAATAATTTAAATCTCTGATTGACTCACTTCTTGGTGGGCACTGTGGGTGTGGGGCCCTGCTGCCTGGGCAGGTGGCGACCTCACATGGGACACAGGTAACGATGGAACGGTCGAAGAGGGTACCTTCGGCACAGTCCTTCACGTGAACCTTGATGTTAAGGGCCTCATCCAAGTCGCACTGGAGGTAGCTCCCGCAATCATCTGGGTTCTCGTAGTAGCCTACGCCATTTCTCTCTTCGATGCACTTCTTGCAGAAGTTGTGGTGTTTTGGAGCTGTGAATGTTTTGCATATAAATTGAGAATTTCTATAGAAACTCAAACTTGACTACTGTAGATTAAAACTATAAACGAATAAAACTAACAGGGAATATATGAATCGTTTTTCATGAATGAAGACGCTGTGTCAACTCTTCTTTTGGTAAAATAAGTTTTGGCATTAAGACCACACTTTGAAGATCCAGCAAGCACCTTATTGTACTGTGGCAAAAGGACAAATATTGAAACGGGAAATAATGAACTTTCTCTGGTGTCTGAACAAACAACTTTTAGGGTACATACTGTCACATGCTTAGACGTGCACAAGACTTTTAAAATCCTTTACGGTGCTAAGAGTAATTTACTTGAACCTATTCTGGATCTGCCAGAGTAAAAACCAATAATATGTTTAGTACAACACTGTGAAACCAGCACAGTAAACCACCATCCATCCTTATGAGTTATACTGTCATATATAGTTATAAGATAAGTGAAATCTCCTTACCATAGTATTCTTCGGCGAGGGCAGTGCCCACCAATGCGAGGAGAACAAGGCGAAGCATGTCGGACCTAGAAGATAAAACATAATTAATAATGCTTCCCCGAACTTTGACTCATTTAAAGAGAATTTACATTTCTCATTGAACTGGGAACTGGAAATACCCCATTGGTTGGCCTCCTAAATTTGAAAAGAGTAGACTATTTCAAGCATAAAACGTTAGAAACCGCCCTTGGTTGGGTTTCGCTGAATGTTTGTTGATTAACAAATTTTTTGTCAACGTGATCCGTGCAATTCGTCAGTAACGCAATCAATTTTCTTTCAAAGAAAACAAGCCCTTATTTCATAGCGGAACCGCCCTTCAATCCTAACTTATGCCTTTTTGTCTCGTTTAAGGAAGACGCAAACGGTTTAAAGTTAGCTCGCATACAGCGTTGTCCATCCCGCTTGCGAAGGAGACACAAAAATTCAATAAAACTGTCTCTCTTCAAGAATATCCAATGCTCACCTGGTCTGTGGGTGATCTGTCTGCGTTATCGGCTGGAAAGATACCTGTCTGGAGCGGCGCATGGGTTTTTATGCTCCCCTTAAAACAATGCTCTCATAGATGGCCGTCTGAGATGTCAGCCGTATGTCAAGCGTTACACAAGTTTAATGAAACGATCATTGTTTTCTGTTGTTGTGCACGGCTGGACGACGTGGTCACTGAAAACAGTAGTTTAAACCAGACCACCATTTCAATCTATATAAAGTACGATATGAGCTATTATGAATAAACAGGTGGCTAGATGTCAATCCGAGCTGAATCAATAAAAGTGCGTTTTTTTGGCTCCGGATGCGGAGCGCTTCAAAAAGTCGGCTAAGCAACAGTGGACCTGTGTCTACGTCATTAAGAGCGATTATCTGGTCAACGAGTAAACAGGACGCGTGGATATGCTAAAAAATAGTTGACGGTGACCTCTGCCCATTAGCAAATGACCCATGTACAAGGTATTAATTGGTCCAACTGTTCACTCTGTGCCCACTGACCAGTACATTTGATCATTTGATCGCCAAATTTGCATTTGAATAGGAAAGCAATTACCCGCCCGGGTACTCACGACTTACTACGTTGGACCATGGGCTGTGGATTCAACCATTGCAGCGGTCGAATGATCATTCCACAGTGTGTTCCCCTTCACGACAACTGTTCCAAATTGAAAGCCTTTTTGACACACCCATCCGTATTTAATATGTATGAGATTTAGGCCAATAGTGTATTTGGTATTCTGTTTCTCGTTTCAGTGGAAATGATCTGTTTTTCATTGGTTATTGGGGGGATATTACGAAAGAGGTACATGGTGGATTGGACCATACTTTCAACACTTTTGCAGTCCAGTGGTTAAAATTAACTAAATACCAATTTAATGAGCAAAGGCTGCCAAGTCTTGCTTCCCATATGACATACGTGTTCATTAAAGGAAATGTCATTCTTCGTGCCTGAGAGACGCTAACAATTAACGTGTATAAAGATGTACCCTCCACGCTCAATAAACCATAAGTGCATGTAGACAATTCATCAGGCGGTCAGTCTACTGGACACTCATTGTCTCATATCTTACTGACCCCTTTTTTGTTGACCGATGCTAATGTCCAAAGGCACGCCGTTTCCCTTGTAATTGTTTTTTAAACAAACCGTTATTGGGCCCAGTCAAACATTTACAGTGTTAAAGACAAAACTTATATATCGTATTTCACTGTATTTCTACCTCTTTTTCTTTTTATTGATTTTCTTTACTTTTGTTTAATTACATTTTATCCGTTTATTCATATATATTTATTTATTCGTTTATTAATTGCTATTCAGGTCTTTATTTCATCTGATCTTTTTATTTGTTTATTTTTGATTTTCCATTAACTTTATTTTTATTTTTCAGTTGGTATTGGTGTCCATGCAAATGTTGATTTACTTTCATTTGCAACGAGCCAAGGAAGACCTTGAAACACTCAACATCTCTTTCACAATTTGATCGCTCAAGAGTTGTCAACATTTCATTGTTTTCTAAACGTTCACGCTGGTGACGTTTCTATCCTACATTTCATGACAGAATGTCACATTAAGCTGCATGGCGGGTTTCAGTGTCATGGTTTTCGGGTAAAATCGTGATTTGGGGGGCTGTTGTTGAGATTTCGAGGCTAGACGTGAATGTTGATGCGGCTTGAAAGTGTACTATATATTAAACTTCTGAATGACGTCACATCCTGCTGTGAACTGGCGTCCCTCCTTCTCCTTTACACCTCCAATGGTTGTTGCATCCTGTATCCAGTATACTTAACTTTCATTAGACAGGAACATGAACAGAAATGTGCGCAACTCAGCTTCCCAGTGTGAAGTCGCCAACAAAGGGAATGTCTGGCGAGGAACGCGCATTCCCGCTGATTACGTGAAATTCCACAGGGCACGATACAATAATTTTGTAACAGGCTACTAGCACACCTTGTGGGTACGAAGTATATCCTCTTGGTGTGAACAGGACGGTGTCTCACAACGCATCTCGCACATGTAGGTTTCAAATACATCTGGAACAATGTCGAGTCGAGGTTGTGTCAAAGTAAAATAAGTAAATACCAATGAGTGTGATTCAGAAGGAAAAATCTCAGTCCGTTGCTTTATTGCATTTTAGACTTTATAACACAAACAGGAAAAAGTGTCTCAATGACTGCGGAGAGCGGTTCCTTGGTGTATTCACTGATAAGGAGCAGCACGCAATATATACGCAGCACCCTTGTCTTAGCTTACTCGGCTGTGAAAACGCTTTTTTTCTCAAGCTCTTCTTTCACATAATAGTATGATTTTGTATTGAATGACTGGTTGGAAATGCAAAGGTCGTTGCGTCGAGTATCTGGAATATAAGCGGTTATACTCAATAAAATGTTAAATGCTTAGGGTGTGCATAATATGCACAAAACGCCCCATAAAGTAGCCTTTGATAGACATTTCCGTTTTACCCCTCCACACAACTGCATGTCAACAATGTCCATTTAAAATATTAATCAGACTTTTGGTTGGCCCTGACATGCAATTGCCTCTGTAAGCTACTGTTCCCTGTCACAGGTTTGCTTGCAACCTTTTAAAATCGGGTAAACTGGCTGTGTCGAGCCCGGTGTGGGGGAGGGGAGATGACTCTCCTACGCAATAGCCGGGGTACTCGAACTGTTGTGATTTGCAGCGATCTGTTAACATTTATGTAAGTTTGTAACTTTGAACTTACTCAGAATTCTCGACGCTCTTGTAACTCTTGACTAAACGAAGGTTTCCAAATTTTCACTTAACTTTCCGGAAGTGATGAACACACATTTGAACATACATGTCTTCCAATCGCGTGTTTGGCGTGGATAAAATGCTTATTCAAACAAAAAAATCTTTTGATAGTCAATGACAACAACTGACTATCTCGGAAAACAATTCAAATGTCTTATATCTTTGGAAAGTTCAATTATTTGACCTATTCATTCTACAAATGATAAAGTCACATTATTTCAAAGTATCAATCTTTCTTTAAATTGAAAACTGGGCCGCTAAAACAAAATGTCAATTTTCAAAGAACAATCGGACTTACGCGAAAAGTTACATGAAAACCTAACTGACAACCTTTAGAGAATACGTCTCTTAATTAATAATTGCTAGTTTAAATGATATTAACCTTTCAAAACGTTGCTATGATAGATTCCTTAGTATAAACAAGGATGTACCTCCTTGGTATAAACTATTGCACAGTGTATGCATCATCACTTCCGGTTTGCATCATCACTTCCGGTAGACCTACTATGAGTTTTCTGGATATTATGGAATGGGTAAGTCGAGGGTGTGAATCTAAAACCTTATTTTAATGTGAATTACGTAATTCGCACCCATGCCTTAAAGTGACAATTCAGTTTATGGCAGCTGCTGATGTTAGAAATCTTACGTACAATATTCAAATATCAGCTCATCCTTGTATGGGTTTTTGTGGTAATTTTGAATAACTGGTACACAAGCTAACAAAGAGACCAAGCAGATTTGCTAGAAGTAGTCTTTATTCTGACACGGAATGCAGTATTACAATAAATATGAACATTTGATAAATGAGAGTATTTCTTTAACTACGCTGATTGCGTGAGGAATAAAATACAACTACATTTCTATGAACACAGATTAATAGCCAGGGTATAAAAAATTCTGCACTGAATAAACAGAAGGAAATCAACTCCCAAGTCAGAAGTACTTCACACACAGTACACCTAAAATAATATGTGAACTGAGGAGCTACACATGTAGGCTTTTTTGTCCATGATGTGCAGATTCGGTCGATTTAAGTAGGGGAGACCGGGGCTAGTTGGACCCCGGGGTAAGTTGGCTCTCCATCAAGTCTCTATAATAAAGTTACTTTAAGATGCTAAATTATTTCATTTGGACTCACTGCCGACGCTTTCTTAACACTGTTGGATACGGTCACTTTACAAAATGATGTGATCAATTCTTTTACACCATAGTTACTTTGTCATAAATTGATGGGGGGCCAACTTACCTCGGGGTTCAACTAGCTCCGGTCTCCCCTATGCATCGAAAAGCTCACCAAATTGTGCCATTATTAAGCTCAGTACCTGTTTTATATTTTATGGGCACATTTGAGAAACGGGGAGCCATTGTGTGTGGTTACTTGGTTCACATGTTTTTATGAAGGGGTGACAACTATTCATTTAGGAGGGAGTCAGTTTATTAGGTCCACATGGTCTGAGAGCAAGGGCAGATTTCAGAAGATTTGTGATAACCGCCATTTTGGCGATAAAATGGAATTTATTTTATTTCTATGCGTTGGTCACAATGTATTAATTCTGTAATTTTTAATCACACAGTAAGAGTTGATATCCCTATAAGCAAAGTGTATGAAAGAGACAAAATGTCAGTGTTATCAATGAACTCAAAGTACTTTGGTCTTAGGAGTTCAACCCCCTCTGAACAGTTAGTAGAACATCGAGTCACCTTGGCATTTAATTAACTGTGGCATTGTTTCGATGTCCATAACTTGCGTTGGGGGGAATCATCAAAATCAAGAACAAAACCCGTTTCCTTAGATTTTCGCGTCAATAATTTGACCCCTTTGTCGTTAACCGTGGTGATCATCAGTGATAATCAAATGACCTTGATTTAAGATCTGGCCATCTGAATGTTTCTCTCACCAGCGAAGACTTTCCACACCTGGGCGTCACTAAGAGCCCAGTCGTAGATCTGGACCTGAAACGCAAGAAAAGACCAATGATCCCGAGTACCTTTTTAAAGGTTAAAACCTGTTTCTCAGTGATAGTGATTTTACGAATTTATGCCACAGAAATTGACTAAAACATATATCTTTCAGTGACTTTTTAAACAAATAAATCTTTCCAGTACGTCTTAATCTTATAATGTTATATTTAATTAAAAGGAGTTATTCTCAAAAGTTTTTGGACTACGAATCTAATGAATAACACAGAAACAAATTCCAGATTGGAATTTCAAAATTGGTAGATAAATAACTACCTCATCAATGGCTCCGACAAGGTTGGTGTTGCTGTAACGAGCATCAACGGCCTCGCAGTTCAAGTCTCTGCCCAAGTACAGTGGAGCAAGGGTAGCTGGGATAGCACCTGAGGGGAAAATAATAAAAAGGTGGATGTAAAATCATTGTAATTGAACGGGATATTTCCACAAACTTCATAATGAAATTTAATTTCGTTTCCCCACCAAAAACAAATGTGCCGCACTTACGCTTACATGGATGGGTGTTATCCAATAGAAGTGGTTGAATAATAACGAAGCAAAACAGTTACGGTTAAAATCCCCTTTAAATACATCCCAAATTTAAAAGGTAGGTGTGCAAACTGTTTAAATATTTATCTACGTTTTAGAGCTTAGATATCAACAGTATATAGCTAGGGGGTGAAAGTTATCATGTTTTTCAGTGCCGAAAAATTGGATACCACAGTGCGCATGCGTATAAAAATTGGTAATAGAAGTACATACCAACAGCGATCTCATCCACGACAACTTGTTCGTTGACCAACAGCCTCAGTCTGAGACCATCGTAGACCAAAGCCACGTGGTTCCATCCGCTGCCACCCTGCACGTAGAAAATTCATATTTAATTACTATTCAACTCTGTATCGGTGAAACGTATCCCATTTTATGACAAAAAGTATTCACATTTATGTTTTTAAGCACGTTTTAAAATATTTTCAACACTTACACTTGAGCCAAGGTCGACGGTGAGGAGAGTACCGTTGTTGTCAACCAGGACTCGGCCTCCAAGACGACCGCCCTCAGACCAAATGGAGATGGTTGGCTCGATATGGCAGTTGCCGTTGCTAAGAACACCTTCACGTGCTTTATTTCCGCCATCGTCCCTGACCCATAAAGAGATGGTGAGGCCAGAGCCCCATGGGTAGTTGTTGAAACGTGGGACCTCGCAGTGGACGGAGCCATTGAAGCTAGCAGCGTAGCCGACTTTACCGTCAGAAAGCTCTACACCAGCGCAGTCTGTCCAAAAGTTATCGACGATGGTGTCGGTGTTCTCATCGAAAGGCCACAGGGCGATAGCCTGAAGATCTGTAAGAAATGTAAAAGTAATTTGAGTGATTTTCAAATCAGATATTTTAATAAAACTATGATTTTATTGTTTGAATCATTCCATACTATTACGAATGTATATACGAAATAATGGTGCTTTGATGATTTAAGCTTCTTTTTCTAAATCACATAGCTCCATTCTGTGTTGAAAACTCTTTGTCAACATACCCGGAACCATACACATGCATTTTTGGACGTTGAACTCCCACTGTCCGCAGCTGACACGCTCGATTCTGGTATCGTCACCAAGGGTTTGGGATCTGTAGAAGGTGTTGACATCACCCCACACGGCCAAGTAGGTCCATCCGTCAGGGCCGTCACATTTGCCGTCAAACTGGGGAAGGGTGGTGTAGGCGAGGGTGGTGGTTGGTGGGGCGGCTGAGGAAAATGACAAAAAGGTAAAATCAATCCGATTTCTGGAAAAATCAAAACTATAAAAAATGAAATTGCCAAAGCACGTGTGCACATTTGGCTAATATCGTTTTCATCCCCTTCTGACACGATACAAAAATATTCTTTTCCTTTGTGAATTTATTAGAAATAAATTCACACACGTTGTTCTCGGAATGTGATGATATTAATTGACTCACTTCTTGGTGGGCACTGTGGGTGTGGCACCTTGCTGCCTGGGCAGGTGGCGACCTCACATGGAACGCAGGTAACGATGTCACGATCGAAGAGGGTACCTTCAGCGCATTCCCTAACATGAGCCCTTGTAATTAGGTCATCATCCAAGTCGCACTGGAGGTAACTTGCGCAGTCGTCCGGGTTTTCGTAGTAGCCTACGCCATTTCTCTCCTCAATACACTTCTTGCAGAAGGCCTTCAATTCAGGTGGTACTGTTTAACGAATATATCGAAAATTCCCTTAAGCACCAAGTTTCCAACTGTATATATCAGTTAAATTTAACTTTTTATATGAATAAGTAATGAAAACGCTTAGCAACTTTTTTCTTTGGATAAGTGATTCATAATATACGTCTTCACCTGAAACTTCTTAAACGAATCCTGCAAAACTCTATCATAATGGCAAAGTGCAGAAAAAGCACGGGTCATCCTGGCTTCCCAAATAGGGAAAATTAAGCTTGCACTGAAGTTTGGAGCAGGCCCCCTTATTATTACACCAAAAATGAGCATTGTTTCAAAATTTGCCTTCTCGGCCCCAAGGAGAGTTTTGAATCCAATTCCTAGATACCCGCAACCAGCTACGGTAATGGTAAAATATCTTTATTACAAGACCAAATGAATTTTGTCATTAAGTATAATCCGACCTTGAAAAAATGAGTGAAATCAACTTACCTTTGTAGGCTGAGACGAGGGCAGTGCCCACCAAGGCGAGAAGAATAAGGCGAAGCATGTCAGACCTAAAAGTTCAAAGATAAAAAATAATGGTTCGCCGACCTTAAACATTTCTCATCGAAATTTGATTCGACAAGAGAAACATCCCTTCTTCCAAATCAATATGGCATCGTGTTCAGACAGCAATCAATAACCGTACTGTTCTGGTTCGTTATCTCTGGGGAGGGGGGTCCTTTCTCTTGGCGTTGGTATACCACTTTACATCATCTTTATTTGTACACAGAAACGGACTTCAAATTCTAAGAGATATTTTAATGCAATTGAACATTTTTTTTTTTTTTTTGAAAACATTTAAGACCCTTTCTTTATGCTAAATTCAATATACTTTACTTTACCCTTAACAAAGGGTAAAGTGACTTTTTTTGCAACGAGAATTTGTAATGCTCACCTGGTCTGTGGATGATCTGTCTGCGTTATCGGCTGAAAAGATACCCGTTTGGAGCGGCGCATGGGTTTTTATGCTCCCCTTAAAACAATGCTCTCATAGATGGCCGTCACAGATGTCAAAATTACGTGAAGTATTGCACTACCTTATGAAGAGATGATTGTTTACTGTATGGGCACGGCTGGACGTTGTGGTTACTGAAAAGGCTGCTTTATATCAGAAAATCATTTATATTTGCATAATGTAAGTTTTGGTCGTTTTCTTCCAATTTTTTCCCAATAAAAAAATAAATATTCATTTCCTTCTGAAATGTAAGGCAATACCACCCACAGACTTGTTTTTTAATCAGTGACCTCCCCAAGCAAATTTAAGATGATGTTTAACAAAGGTCGTTGTTGTTATACTACTACATGTATATTCTATCAGCCTGGAAAGATGAATAATCTTGCGTTTTATATCACTTTCCATTTCATTAAATTTTGAATAAAAACACAAATCAGCACACATGGTTCTCGGAATAAGATGATATTCATTAACTAACTCACTCCTTTATGGGCACCGTAGGTGTGGTACCTTGCTGCCTGGGCAGGGAGCGACCTCACAGGGGACACAGGTAACGATGTCACCATCGAAGAGGGTACCTTCGGCACACTACCTCACGTGAACCCTGGTGTTAAGGTCATCAAACAAGTCGCACTTGCCCAGTCGTCCGTGTTCTGGCAATAATCTACGCCATTTCTTTCCTCAATACATTTCCTTTCGAAATCCTTGGTAAGCTCACCTTTTGGCTGTGGGTGGCGAGTACTTGTAAAATAGGCTTTATGCGATTTTTGTTTTAGCGCCGGGGATCACTTTTTTATTACTTTTTAAAATGATTATCGATTATATGATCTGTGTTTTAGCAGAAGCTAGCACAGGCTTCGAATCTTTGAGGCTTGTTGCGAATCTACATGTAGGTCAAGCAGACGATTTTTGGAGGCTTGAAATAATTTCAACAAAATATCCATTTTAAGGTTATTTGAAGGTCAGACAGCATAGATTTTCTTTATAGTATGCTTATTACATTTATATTTAAAGATTTTTTAATCTGGAACAACCAATACTGAAAGGCTTTGTCAATTTCCTCATATTTTCATTCTTAAGAACGCGCTCTCTGCACATACGCATAGATTTGATATCTGTGCTACAGACCCTTTCAAGTTTATGCCTTGCTGTTTCAAATGTTGATAACCTTTCAAAAGATGGCGACGCAGATAGGGTTCTAGGTACACCCCACGATATGAAAAGGACCCAAGGCGGGATCACTTATACCCCATGCGCTCACAATTTTAACATCACCACTTCCAGTACTTAAAATATTCTAAATATTTCAGGGTAAGTTGAGGGGATGAGCCCGAAACCTGGTTTCAGTGTAAATTCTGTAAGTGACAATAACGTGAGTGATAACTGACAGCTGTATATAATATTACGCACAAAATTCAAATACATTCATATTCTTATCATCCTTGCGTGAGATTCCCAGTGATTTTGAAAAACGAACAAACAAAGAGGTTTAATAGATTTGCTAGAAGCAGTCTTTATTCTAATACGGGATTCAGTAGAATAATAAATATGAATATTTCATAAATGGGAGAAGTTCTAGGTAGTTTTAACTACACTGATAACGTGTGTAATAAAATACAACAATGAACACAGATTACTAGCCTAGGTATAAAAATACTGCACTGAATAAACAGTTACATGAACATCTTGTCACCATGACATTCAACGAACTGTGGCATTGTTCGATTCCTATTACATGCATTAGGGGGAACTTATCGAAATCGTGACCAAAATCCGTTTCATTAGATTTCCACGTCAATAAGCTTCACCTTTTTGTCGTTAACCGTGGTGATCATCAATGATAATCAAATGACCTTGATTTAAGATCTGGCCATCTGAATGTTTCTCTCACCAGCGTAGACTTTCCACACTTGGGAGTCGCTAAGAGCCCAGTCGTAGATCTGGACCTGAAAAGCAAGAAAAACCCAAAGTTATTGAACACTTCTTGCCTGTTTGTCAATGATACTGATTTTACAAATAAATATATCATTAAATAACTAAATATATATGGATGGAAGATGGAATGCAAGGACAGCGAGGAAGAGGTAGACCTCGAACATACTGGATTGGAAATTTGAAAGAATGAAGTGGAGAAAGTGGGACTGGGTATGCAAGAAGGTGAAGAACTGGGATGGCTAGAGACATGCTGTTAATACTTGGGTGCACACTCGGCATAATCCGCGACGGACCAGATGATGATTAAAATATATATTTGAGTTATTTTCTTTTATAATCTAAGCCACGGATCCGTTTTTCCTTTCTGTAACTCATTTTTCTTTCTACGTGTCTTCACCTTATAATGTAAAATCAATACAAAAAGGATTATTCCCGAAAGTTTCTAGAATTTGAATCTGATTTGTAACGAGAAGTCAAATTTGCGGTGGGAATTACATAAATAATAGATAAATAACTACCTCATCAATAGCTCCGACAAGGTTGGTGTTGCTGTAACGAGCATCAACGGCCTCACAGTTCAAGTCTCTGCCCATGTACAGTGGAGCAAGGGTAGCTGGGATAGCACCTGAGATTAGAATGCTTGTGTAAACTTAATCATGAAATTTCGATTGTCCTGATACCTTTGTTTCCCTATCTAAATCAAATGTGCCGCACTAACACAAATTAACAGATATTTTGCAAATACAATTAGTAGTACTATAATAAACTCCAAAAATAACAGTTTAAAATAGCATTCAAATACATTCCAAAATAAAAACGTGTGAAAATTTTAAAAGAAAAAACTCTATTTTAGTTTTCGTAGGTTTTTCATTAAAATGCGCAAGGGTGCTGGAATTGGTAATAGAAGAGCACTTACCAACAGCGATCTCATCAACGACAACTTGTTCGTTGACGAGCAACCTCAGTCTGAGACCATCGTACACCAAAGCGACATGGTTCCATCCGCTGCCACCCTGCATATAGAACATCAATATTTATTTTAATTTTTTAAGTCTGTAACGGTTACGAATGTGGTGAGACGTTTTATTTTCATAACAAAGTGTATTCATATTTATGCTTTTAAAGCACGTTGTAAAATATTTAAGTGCAAAAATCAGAACTTATGTCGAACCATTTTGGGCAAATATAATACTTACGCTTGAGCCGAGATCGATGGTGAGGAGGGTGCCGTTGTTGTCAACCAGGACACGGCCTCCAAGACGACCGCCTTCAGACCAGATGGAGATGGTTGGCTCGATAGCGCAGTTGCCGTTGCTAATAACACCTGACCGTCCTTTGCCACCATCGTCCCTGACCCATAAAGAGATGGTGAGGCCGGCGCCCCATGGGTAGTTGTTGAAACGTGGGACCTCGCAGTGGACGGAGCCGTTGAAGCTAGCAGCGTAGCCGACTTTACCGTCGGAAAGTTCTACGCCAGTGCAGTCTGTCCAGAAGTTATCGACAGAGGTGTCAGTGTTCTCATCGAAAGCCCACAGGGCAATAGCCTGGAGATCTACAAGGAATGTTTTAGCCATTTAAGCTATTTTCAAAGTAGACATTAAAAAAAACATCGACACTTGTTATGGCAACTATAATTTATGACATTGATAAGTTCTTTTTTTCCTGCCTTTTCACAGAATGATGTAATTCTGTGTTGAAAACGCCTTGTCAACGTACCTGGAACCACGCACATGCATTTTTGAACGCTGAACTCCCAGGGTCCGCAGCTGACACGCTCGATTCTGGTTTCGTCACCAAGGGTCTGTGATCTGTAGAAGATGTTGGCTTCATCCCAGACGGCCAAGTAGGTCCATCCGTCAGGACCGTCACATTTGCCTTCAAACTGGGGAAGGGTGGTGTAGGCGTGGGTGGTGGTTGGTGGAGGGGCTGCGAGAATAAAGTAAAATTGTTTTCCGTGATTATGGTGACTTTAAACATAAAAATCCAAAAGGGCATGTACATATTTAGTTTAGAACGTACGTTTTTATCCTTTCCTTTCACAATGCAAACTTTTCCCTTTCTGAAATTAATAGATATAGAAATAAGCACACATTGTTCTCGGAAAAAGATGATAATCATCGACTCACTTCTTGGTGGGCACTGTGGGTTGGGTACCCTGCTGCCTGGGCAGGTGGCGACCTCACATGGGACACAGGTAACGATGTCACGATCGAAGAGAGAACCCTCGGCGCATTCCCTCACGTGAACCTTGGTGTTAAGGTCATCATCCAAGTCGCACTGAAGGTAACTTGCGCAGTCGTCCGGGTTCTCGTAGTAGCCTACGCCATTTCTCTCCTCAATACACTTCCTGCAGAAATCCTTCAATGGGGCAGGAGGTGGCGGCGCTGTTAACGAATTTTTAAAAATGTTCTATAGGCATCGATTTTCCAACTGTATATATTTCAACGAATAGGATTAATTGGATATATGGAATCATTTTAGAAATGAAAATTCTTATCAACTTGATATTTTGATTGTTTATTTTTAATGATACCGTTACACCTTAAAACTCATATGCGAATCCTGCAAAAGCCTATCATAATGGCAAAATGTAAAATAGCGTGTGCCATCCTGGCCTTCTCAAACTTGACCTTGCACTGAGGTCTAGAGCAATCTCCTTGATCCGTACACAAAATTAAAATACATTTATTACAACAACATATGAGCGAAATCTACTTACCATAGTATTCATCGGCGAGGGCACAGCCCACCAAGGCGAGGAGAATAAGGCGAATCATGTCGGACCTAGAAGATCAAAGATAAAAAATAAATGCTTCGCCGAGATTTCGACTTAGAGACACTTAACATTCCTCATTGAAATTTTATTCCTTCCAGGAAATTTTCATTCCTCTACTTCAAGATGGCATCATGTTCGGACAGCAGTTTACAACCATATTGTTCTGCCTCGTTATCTCTGTGGATACCCTTCTTTTGGCGTTGGTTTACCACTTTACATCAGTTTTATTTGTACATAGAAACGGACTTCAAAATTCACAGAGGTATTCTAATGCAATCGAACTTTTTTTCGAAAACATTTAGGGCCTCTTCTGTTATAGCTTAACCCTGCTATACTTTACCCTTAACGAATACTCCCAAGTGGATCCAAAAATGTATTCCGCTTTCGAAACAGACAGAAATACTTTGGCCCTGCAAGAACATTCAATGCTCACCTGGTCTGTGGGTGATCTGTCTGCGCTATCGGCTGGAAAGATGCCTGCCTGGAGCGGCGCATGGGTTTTTATGCTCCCCTTAAAACAATGCTCTCATAGATGGTTGTCGGAGATGTCAAGCTTACGTGAAGAATTGCGCAAGTTGAATGAAGAGGTGATTGTTTTACGTAGATGTGCACGGCTAGACGTCGTGGTTACTGAAAACACTGGTTTAAAACAGATAACTATTTCTATCTTATATTTGTGACCAGAACCCCACGCCAAGGGGGCGATGACCGGCTTCGCATCTGAGGTCTGTCATTTCGGAACCCCCCCCCTCCCCCCTTCAAATAATCTGGATCATCTGCGCCTGACCTGCAATTGACAAGCGGGAACTGAGACCCTTCACATATAGACAAAGCTGCATCGCTAAGGTATATACCGTTCAAAGTAAACTGACTTTGTAAGCTCTGCTTCTTATTTCGGGTGACACTTAGTCACACACTATAAAAGACATATACCCCCTTAGCCAAAATTTAAAAGTATGATAATTTTGCTAATGATGACCTTGTAGGCTTAACTTTTGATCTTGGGTGTTGAGCCCATAACGGGCCTGGTGACAATTCCAACGCATGTTATAAACGGAATTTATCCCAGTAGCCAAAATCGGGCTTAAAACGTCTTTATATGTATACTGGTCGTTATAATATTACTTTATCATGTTCATGGTCTTCATTATGTTTCATGTAAATTATGGTAACTTTGTTGGTGACGGCACATCAGGAGTCTTGGCGTGAAAGAGTTATTTACGGTTTCTTGATGGCTAATCTGTTCTGTGTTTGAGCAGACCCTATATATTAATATGATCCCAAGCGTTTGTCTCTCCTGTACCTCCCGACCTTTACTTAACACGTGACCTCTGTACATCTATTAACTGCTACAATTGTCCACTCAGTGTCCGAACTAAATATTAGCATCACTTGAGCAGGACAAATGTGAAAAACAACTTGCCTGAGATAATGTGAATGCAGTTGATAACGACTTCAACTTACAAAGATGGGCGACAAACCGGGAATACAGTTCAGTAAATGGCTATTTGTCAGTATGGGCCCTCATCGGTGTATTTTCGCAAATATTTTAATTAATTTATTAATATCGTTGTTATTTATATATTTATTTTTGTTTGCTTTTCCTGCAACTGGCCACATTCTGAAGTAAATTTGAGGTGATAGTGATAGTTAACAACATTTGCAGTTGTTATTCTACTCCCCTAGATAGTGATCAAATAGAGAGGAAAAGATTCACCCCAGGGTGTCAACATTTTACAACCCTGTGGCTAAAATTAAAAGAAGTATGAATTAATCTTATGTCCGTTTTAAAAGCAATAGTCGCATTTTCAGAACTTGCACCCCATTTCCATAGATTTTTAGATCGATCTATCCCTGTGGGCCCTGTGGGGAGTCTCGCTAGATTACTGTCAGCTTGGCCGGCTTAAGCGTCTGTCCCGCCATCTAAAAGCTGTAAGGGGGTAATTAACTATGGTGCCCGCTCGGCTGACTGCAATTTAGCGTGAACCCCCAGGGAGTTAGGTCGATCTAAAACTTAATCTTTAGATCGATCTAAATCTCTGGGAAAGCACCCTTGGTAACTCTCACCTCCTTGTAACGTGCATTTTTATTAAATCAAATGTGATACTTCCAAGTTCGTGTCTGAAAGAAGAATGCAATTATCCTGTGTAGAAAAGGGTGCACTCCACGCTCAATCAACCAGAAGCTCATGTCGACAACTCATTAAACTATTAGTAAACTATTAGTATTAGTACGACCATTGTCCCTAATCTTTGTTGATAATCTGTGCTTAAGTCAAAAGACACGTAGTATCCGTTTGAAATGGTGACACCATCTTCCAAACACAGCATTTTTATGCGAATTCTTAACTCATGGCATGCATGAAAACCATTTAACTTCAGCTACATGGAACTTAAGTCTTACATATGAGTGCCTGCATGTGTTTTATATAAGAAACACATATAAGTGAACCTAAAATTATGCATTTGAAAAATAGGTTTATTCATTTCTGCCCGATACAAGTGATGCACGCCAATGTTTTATTTTCAAACTTATTTCGAGATTGGGCCTAACAGCTGAAGGTGGCAGACACCCTCTTGGGTTAGGAAAACGTGTGCCAAGTGTTTATAGTGGGATCTTAATTAATTCAAACAAATGAAACGTCTGTGTTAAGCGTGCGTATAAATATTGCGTAAAGTTTGAAGATCTTCTCCACCATTTCTTTTGGTTTCCTTTGTTGTCGCGTGATATGTTACCGTTAAAAACGTCGCAGATAAAGGATAATCGTAGTTGGTTGGTTTTAATGTTGACATCCCAGCATTTGTCAGTGTCTTCTCTAGCGACCGAAGCTCTAGCACCACAACATGGCTAGATCAAAAGAGACCATTTCAGATATAGGAAGTAGTAGTCGTCACCTTCGGAAATAATAAACGCTGGGGAGTATATAAAGTCCTATATATCGATCCACCTACACTCTCACTGTTCTTAATGCAAAGTATTTGCAATCCGGCCTCTTTTTAACACTAAGGGGTTATTGCTAAAACGGCGTGGAGTCCCAGAGTGGCCAACAGGCAACGTGGTTGGTCAATTCTGCTTCCCTTTTTTTTCCAAAAAGGCAGACATGCGTTTCCTCGGCTATTATAATGGAGGTCTTATTTGAATCCTCAATGTGTGGAGCCTTTTGTTTTAATCCAACAAGCAGCTGCGATAATATATTTTGCTAGACATACGAATACCGACACTGATTCAAGCATCAGATAATGCCTTCAACTCAATTCCTTCCAATTTTTTGTGCTCACCACACTGTCACGAAGATAAATTTCCGGTTGGATTAGGAAGGCCATTGTAGCGTGTCAATTCTGTCTTCTTCCCTTTCTTTACAAAAGAGCATCAGTTTTACCTTCAAAACCGACTACGTAATAAGTGCACTGATCTTAAATAAATCAATTGTCGTCTAGACAGAGAATCCTTCTTCACAATCTGTCATTGTAATCCAGTAAAGAGGTAAGGGGAATAGGGGGTAAGGACGCTTGGCACACGGTAGTAGTGGTAGAAGTTGTTAACTTGAAGCAGTAGTTGTAGTAGTAAACTTGAAATACATTTTGTAGGCCACCAACCTTGTTTTACAAAAAGGGAAATCTGGTTACTGATTAGACCGACTACGGGCCGATACAGTTTTATCATTGATAAAGGTGTATGCAATCTGCACCTGTCTTAACATGTGTGTGTGTGTGTGTGTGTGTGCGCGCGCGCGCGCGCGCTCGCGCTAACGTTTATCTGCGTACGTGCATGCATGTATGCATACATGCATGCGTGCGAGCGTGCCTGTGTGTGTGTGTGTGTGTGTGTGTGTGAAACAGAACCATGTGTGAAACATGGTGTGTGAAACAGAACCATGGTGCCAAACGGCTAGAAAATATCCAAGTTCAAGTTCCTTGCGACCGACTGTTGCTCCCTTCAAAGTTCGGGCTTTGACAACATTTGACTGTCAACATCAAATTCATACAGCGGTGTTAATGAACAATGAATATTACGACCTTTTTTGTTGTTGTTGTGAGCGCTGTCCAAGGGGTCGTAAGGCCGGTGCAACAGCCCCGTTTAGTGGGGGATAGCTCCACAAATTAATCCTTGACATAAAACATCACATAAAATTCTTTCGTACATGACACCGGTGTGACGTGTCAGAGAGACCCCATGAGAGAGAGTCCGGTTCAAATTAATTTGCACAGGTAAGCCTCGACCTAGATTTTAACCCACTTACGTCATGCTAACCGTGACCTGTATCATTAAATGGAAGGTGGCCTCTCTGTTACACGGACCCTCAGTTTCGCCAACGGTTCTCTGACCTTCAAAACAAAAAGGTACTCTTTGCTCCCCCAGAAATGAAACAGGTGCAAAATTGTTTGTGTGTGATGATAACGTTACAATATAATATCTGGGATAACAGGTGTTGCTGAATATGCCATATCTGTTTCAGTGAAGGTCATTATATTTAATAATGACAATAATGTGTTTCAATGTAATATTCGAGACAATTCATTAGTGGGGTTATTTTATAAATAATAATTACCCCCTGTGATCTACTTGCAGTGTGATATGGACGATGAGGTGAATGTTGGTGGTAATTTGGGATGGAGAGATATAAAATGTGTTTCCTTGAACGCAGAATGCTATCGCTGACAGTGTCTAAGGGCTCATTCCCAATGGAACTATCGTAGATCAATCCAACCGTCCTCCGGGACTCTCGCTGAATGCAATCAGATTAACAGGCCTCCTATTGTTTCCAAGGCACTCGTTTAGTCAACAGATTTTCTGTATTCTACTCAACGGCAAGAGGTGTGTTAACCTGTTAATCAGATTGCATTCAGCGAGCCTCCCTGCAGAGTTGGGTCGATCTGGGTAGAACGATAGTTTAATTGGGAATGATCCCTAATTTGAATTTGCATCCAGAGTTTTGGCTTTAAAACTGGCCTAATTCAAAGATATGTTTATACATCGATCGGATAGGACGGCTTTACTTGTTCTCTATCAGAAGTTCTTTACAAATTCAATATTTTTTTCATTTTTTTTTATCTTAATGGTAGCCTAGTTGGGCCTAGTGTCACCACCTCGAGTGTTTCTGGCTCTCGAAAGTTATCTTGATTTGCAGTGAATGAGTACCACATTTATAAGGATCACAGATTGATTTTTGCCTAGATATCGACAGTTATTCCTCTGACAAATTGAACACTTGCGTTGAATTGATGCCATTGCCATTGCTCAGTTGGCCTCCGATAGAGAGTAGTGAACAAGTACCTTTACAAAGATATTCGATTCGTTTTTTTCGATTTAATCTTGCCCATTTTATACAAATTCAAAATTTTGAATTAGCAAGTAAGCATATTATCTACTCCGTGAATAGGCTGCAAACGACAAAAGGTTCACTTAAATAGCAAATAATTTATTCAGACATACTGTATGTATATACTTCAGTAATTCGATGAAAATTAAAGTCAACACCATTAAAGATATGACAAAGTGCGTATGATCTCAATGGATGTGGAGTTCCTTATCCTCATAACGGATAAGTCTTTCCCTTTGACAGATGTGGAAAATAAATTTCAAATTTGTATTAGGTGTCACAATAATGAAACGAAAAAAAAAAAACTAAATGAAAAAGAGATGAACTGAACGTTTATGTATGACAGCTGGGTCCGTTAATGACAGGTCATTGCAGATTTTCTACAAATTATAATTGACAGGTAACTTAAGATGAAATCAATTTGTTTTCATATTCTCAAAATCTAGTCGGTTCTGGCCATCTTGATGTTTCTCTCTCCAGCATTGAGCTTCCAGATCATGGCGTCGGTAAGAGCCCAGTCGTAGATCTGGACCTGAAAATAAAAAAATATTGAATTTGAAATTGGTGTAATTAAACAGGTTACTAGTGAAAACTTGAGCTACAGTTGAACAAAACAGACACGGGGATGTTTCTCAATACCTCTTCGACTTCCCTGTTAATTGATTTAGCCGAGAAAGTGATCAAAATCGTGCATAGCATACAGATAAACCAATATCTATTCATATGCTACTTTAGATGTATAAATAATTAACATGTTTGTTGGTTTCAAGTTCTAGGAAAAACAAAATAGACTTTTTGATTTTGCAAGTATGTGCACATTAGTGCTGTTTTAGTAACAACGCAAGTAATTAACAATTACCTCATCGAGGAATCCAACAAGGTTGGTGTTGCTGAAACGAGCATCGACGGCCTCGCAGTTCAAGTCTCTGCCCATGTACAGTGGAGCAAGGGTAGCTGGGATAGCACCTAGTTAATAAATACATGAAGAATCAGTGATGTGTTAAATAGAAATATTTATCAACCTGCACCTTTTGTTGGCCTGTTTGTGCCCACTTGTAGGTAATATATAAGAAACATATTAGCGTTCATCTCTGGTTATGATGTAGGCAACAGAAGGTCAAACTTAATGGAATTGATGATAAAAATTCTTAAAAAGAGATTAAACATCTAGTTCTCTTCAAATTGCTTACCGACAGCGATTTCATCAACAACAATTTTTCCGTTGACGTAAAGCACCAGTCTGAGACCATCGTAGACCATGGCGACGTGGTTCCAGCCGCTGCCACCCTGTGATATGAAGAACAATAGTATTACTAGATTGTTAATTCTTTGATGAAAATAAGGTCTCTTAATCTTTAGAGATTTTCATTACAAACATTTCCTACTATAAAAATCTGAACGTTTCTGTAGAATGCAATATAATTCCAGAAATATTTTTGCCGATCTTAACAACTCTTACGTTCTTGCCGAGGTCGACGGTGAGGAGGGTGCCGTTGTTGTTGACCAGGACACGGCCTCCAAGATAGCCGCGGTCAGACCAGAAGGAGATGGTTGGCTCGATAGCGCAGTTGCCGTTGCTGAGGAGACCCTCACGGTCGTTCTTGGCGTGAGCAGCGTTCTTGTACCAGAAAGAGATGGTGAGGGCAGATCCCCATGGGTAGTTGTTGAAACGTGGGACCTCGCAGTGGACGGTGCCGTTGAAGTGAGCAGCGTATCCGACTTTACCGTCCAAAAGCTCTACACCAGCGCAGTCTGTCCAGAAGTTATCGACGGTGGTGTCGGTGTTCTCATCGAAAGGCCACAGGGCGATAGCCTGGAGATCTGTAAGAAATGATTTAATAGAATGTATACATGTCCGTTCACTGAATAAAAAAATATCAGTGACCTTTCATCGATGACTTCAGCGGTATGAAGTTACTAAATTTGTAAGAAAAAAAAACAAAAACAAGTGAAAGTACTAAACACCACCGTTAACATAAATGTTATCTTTATCGAGTATCAATCAGATCAGCTCATACCTGGAACCATGCACATGCATCTCTTGACGTTGAACTCCCACTGTCCGCAGCTAACACGCTCGATTCTGGTCTCATCACCAAGGGTCTGGGATCTGTAGAAGGTGTTGGCATCACCCCAGACGGCCAAGTAGGTCCATCCGTCAGGGCCGTCACATTTGCCGTCAAACTGGGGAAGGGTGGTGTAGGCGAGGGTGGTGGTTGGTGGGGCGGCTGAGGAAAAAAAGATTTCTCTTTAGGTTTATATGAATGCTAAAATGAAGATGATAAACAAAACATTTATAATAAACAGCTGTCTAAATTATTTTTATAAAGTTCTTTGTGCTTATTTGACATGAAATCATACTTTTATAAGCTGGCAATTTTTATATTTTATATAGGTTATCCTAAGACCTAGAAAAGTTGCATGATGTTTGGATTTGGAAAATTAGAACCATCAACTTACTTCTTGGTGGGCACTGTGGGTATGGGACCTTGCTGCCTGGGCAGGTGGCGACCTCACATGGAACGCAGGTAACGATGGTACCATCGAAGAGGGTACCTTCAGCGCATTCTTTCACGTGAACCTTGATGTTAAGGTCATCATCCAAATCGCACTGGAGATAAGTTTTGCAGTCTTCTGGGTTCTCGTAGTAGCCTACGCCATTTCTCTCTTCGATGCACTTCTTGCAGAAGTCGTTGAATTTTGGAGCTGTAAAATGACACAATAAACTTATACTTAATTCGTGGACTTGTTAATATTTTCATAAACCGCATTTTAAGGACTTGTTTTGAGTTAGATACTATCTACTTTATTATTGCATACAATGTTAAAGTTAACGAGAATAATATAAAAAATAACCTTAATTATATGAAAATACTTATATAAACTGGCAAACAACAATTACTTACCAAGATGATGCTCATCGTAAACAGCGAGGGCACTGCCCACCAAGGCGAGGAGAACAAGACGAAGCATGATGACACTGAGAGAGAGAAAAATATACAAATTTATTTTTTGGACAATATCTTGAACGCAAATTTCTTTGCTTTACGCCACTGATTTCATTCATCGAAAAGATAATATGTATGAATTGGAAAGGGCAGTCAATAGCAATAATTATCAATATCAATAACAAAGAGAAAATAGCCACAAATTATTTTAGCTCGCTGCTCTTCTTTCATTAGCAATATGTAAAGGAAGCAACCCAACTTTAAACCCATGTAGTCAGTTTACTAGTTTGAAGTCTCGGTAAATATGTGCCATGAGCATCGGCTACATGACATACTGCCACTGGTTAAACATTCACTACTAGCCTTGGCACATACAACTTCATGCATGCTTTCAAGGTTTTGCCATGAAGGATGCTGGAGGATTTTTGGTATTGCTGATGTTGTCATCGGTAGAACTGACCATGCAGATATCATACCCCCGACTTAACAAAGATCTCCCCCAGGAGCACACGTTGGTCACTCACCTGGTAATGTATGTGATCCTATGCGACACTGGTCAGCCAACAAGATGAGGATCCTGTCAAACTTGAGGGTTTATATACTCCTCGGAAAAAGTTACCAGCACTCATGCCCTGCGTGTACCACAGTGGGCACCATTGTCGTTACCACATTGTAATTGCTGTAATTGCCAATAAAACTCTCGCTGGTATGTCTCAGGTCCGATTACCTGGACAAGGGGCATTCTTTTCTGCTTAAACCTAGTGTTTGTAGGAAAGACATTAAGGTAATAGCCGAAGGTTGATGGTTTGTCACAGGTCATTTCTGGTCATTTCGGCCGCACGATGGTTATTTTCACAGAGACCTCGTACGGTCATTACGATTAAGTGATGGTTTTTGTCACGGTTTATTCTTATTTTAAGCCTTTTTCTGGAGCAGATTGTTCTGTTGATATGTCATCAGAGGAGGCCGGTGGTGGTACAATAGAGATGTTGACAGATATGCAGGGCCTACCTACGCACAGAGAGGTGTGAACAAGGACAATTGAGTGGAATTGACCAAAAAAAAAGGGGGGATAATAAATTAATTAATTAATTAATTAATTACTAGATAATTAATTAAGTTTTTATTCACTGCGCTGAAAAGTGAAGAGGTTTTCTGTAGATAAAGACTTATATACGTGGTTATAATCCCCTGGGTGTGAGTGCAATATTCAATTAAATGAAATTGGCTGCTTATTCGATTTGATCATTTATATTTGGTGGCTGATGCCTACTTTACATTTCCCACTAAAAAAAATGTATTGAATTGCAAGCTATGGGATTTTTTCGCAATAGTTTTATTGTGAATGTCCAATGACCAACAGTGGCCAACAATTTCCAAACTTAAAATATCCAATAACCGTCTGTTGTCTGTATCGTCTTCTCCTGGTCTTGGCTTACGAACCCTGACATGAAATCATTGTATATACTGTTAATACAACTGTTCAGTTGGGGTAGTAAGCTTCGTAACGCTCCTCTGCGCAGTCTCTCTCTAAATAAAAAAATGGAAAACTATTCGGCAAACCAGCCCTTTCATTATTTAATGAAAGGATGTCATTGTTATAACTTTGCGTTTTATTGAAAATCTCAAGAAAATGTGGACTGAAATGGTGAAATGTGTCTTTTCTGCCCTACACACTCTTGCAGAAGTACAGCGAGATTTCTCTTTAACTGCTTCCAGGTCAGAATTAAACTGTTGTATAATATAGCTAAAGGTATAATTGGTGACTTTGTAAGTAGGCCTACATAGGGCTGGGCCTTTATTCATATTATATATGTATACATGTTTATTAAGTACTGTCAAGATAATAAATTTAATGAACTATATTTTCAAATCTTTATAATAGCGCTTATTTGCCTTAGATATATTTATTCTTATCCATGAGTAAAATAGCGTTTTCCATTAGACAATAGTCTTCTCAGTTCAGTTTAAAGAAGAACTAAGGGGACTACATCTTTATGGCTCTCGTGCATTGCAGTGCTGTTATGAATGCTAATGAAGTTATAGGAGATGTTAATCTTTTTTACTGCTTCATATATCTTTTCGCTGTTTCATTCGAGAAGAAATTGGTGGGCCTTGTCACTTGTAATTCAAAAATTATTCTTTTGGCTCCACAGAGCAGCTTTGTACTCCAGTATAGTGCAGCATATGATGATATTTGCGATGAAATCTGGAACATTATATTGTTGGTAATTCTTTGTAAATGAATAAAAAAATAGCTAGTTAACTAAGTAATATTTGCATTTATTCCTGTCATTTGATTATTTATTGGTTATAAGAAGGAGTAAGAGTGGTCTATTCCTTAAACTTTTCCTCCCATACGCTTAGGTGACAATGTTTCTATTGTGTCGACTTTGGAATCATGGACAAAAAGTCCAGGTTAAGCCAGGTTAAAAGGGGGTCAAATCCAAATGAATTTTCAGATCTTGGTAACTCTCACCCTCCTTCGTAACCTCTATTTCACATATCACTGTGTAATGCATTTTGTTTCTTTTTATCCGCGCGTTCCATTCTGTCTTTGTATATTAAGGACGGCTTGCCGCTCCCCCCCCCCCCCCCCACCTCCCTTAATCCGCACTCTTATAACCTCCCATCCCCCGATTTGTGACATCCGTGACCACATCGATTAGTGCTCCTGAATGACCAGCCTTGTTCTCTGAGAAAAATAACAAGAGTGAAGACAAACTGGACATCATACTAATAGCCGGCTATCTGATCTCACAATTATTACCTGACTGTTCGTTTTTTCCGCGAAGAGTAAAAATAATACTCGAAATCTACCGGACCGTCGATCTTCATTACTGACCCCTGTCGCTTAGGGTCATGTGTCCATGTAAAGGGGAGTTAAGGGTACTATCGTGAGCAGTTTAGTTTAGTTGTGGACTAAGAAGAGGTGATTATATTTCTCTTCTAAAAATACCTATTTTATTAAATGTCACTGACGCCTATTTGTTGCGAGGACGAGAAAGTAGACCCAACGAGGGCGCACATGATTTACAGGTAAACGCGTACCTTGATTGTAATTGTTACGCACTAATATCATGCAGTATCTGCACGTTTACGAGCAACAGGCATATGGCATTTTTCACTAGTTTATAAACAAAGTTAGATAGCCGGTCAGTTACGTAGCTTTCAAAGGATGGGTTCTTTTCCCAAACAACCCTCGAGTACCTAGATCAAATTTTACCCAGAGCGGACCTTTTCCCAGCAAAAAGGACACTTCGTTCGACCCCCCCCCCCCCCGAAACAGGCATGCATGGACAGTCAAAAACGCCAAAAACAACACAACAATAATACTGTTAACATTAATATACAAACAACAGACAAAAATACAATTTGATTCTAAATTGCAAATACCATGTTTTGGTCTCTGCATGGTGCAGATCTGCGACTGGGATTTTACTTGGAAACGCACCCTGACGAGAGAAACTTCAACGAGGCCAGAATCCACCGCACTCAAAATGTAAAAATCCATTTTCTGTTTGTTGTAACTTTATTATAAATAATTATATTTATTTATCTTTCTATTTATTTGCTTAATTATTTTATTTATTTATTAATTAATTAATTAATTTATTTATTTATTTATTTATTTATTTATTTATTTATTTATTTATTTATTTTATTCATTTATTTATTTATTTATTTATAATCTTCGCATGCCTTGGGATATCATCCAATGTACGAAAAGCCGTACAAACTAACCGTTTGTTTGAGAAAAGGATTATTTCCAATTCTAGAATAAGACGACCTCTTTTTCTGTGAAAAAAAAACATGTACAGGTGCGAGGGGGGGAGATAACGAGTTATCTTAAAACTGGTTGATACGATAACCATATTTGACGTATGAGGTAACAACACGATCTGGTGAGGTGACTTCGTTCAGAATGGAGGGATTCTCACCTTTAACCAGAGAATCTGAACGAATAGGATGAGACACGACAAATGGGGTGTTGTGCGTGACACTATTACAGACAATATATGGATATGATATACAAATATGAATATGTCAAAGTGAAGACGCTGACTCGAGTCATTTGTGTCGCTCAGGTTACGTCCTCCCCTAAAGAGGTGCCATATTGCGATTTGACGTGTGAAGGGTGCATATCTGCTCGAAGTTTCCTGACCGTCGCCTGAGCTGAGGTGACATGTTAATACACCGCCAATCTCGCACCTAACGACCCTTACACACTATAAATTGCTCTTAAGACAGATCGGGAGGAAAACGTGTCTTGTCAAGACAGTCAAGGTTAGAGATTGAATTAAAATGTCTAGTCTGGACAGAGCCATGTTGCATTGCCGTATCATTAGCACGGTTATCGTCAGACTACAATCCCCGGTATTGTGCACGGCGTTAATTTAATTTAACGTATTTATTTATATGGACTTTGTGACTGTGATGATATGTAAAATATGTATAAAATATATGTATATAAAATGTAAAAAAATACAAACAATACAATAGAAAACGTTCAACTGGGAATGAATAAACTAAAACTACCCAGGACAGGTGCAAAAAAATGGTGCGCAGCGCTGTGTTGCAAGCTACCTGTACTTATATTTGTACACGTATTGCAATTTAGGCTGTTGATTCCCACTGACTTCATGTGTTGATTTATTAGTCACCTCATGATAAACAATATTTAGCACCACTGCTTGATCGCCGCCAGGTTTGAAAACGTGGAAACATCAGTCATTAGTAAAAAAAAAATATATATATATATATATATATATATATATATATATATATATATATATATATATATATATATATATATATATATATATATATATATATCACACTTGAAGTTCTCATGATGAATTTTATGCATTATTCCGCCATTAATGTCTTACAACGTTTAATATAATACATTCACAAACTTGTACCTGTACCCCCCCCCCCCCCCCGCCTCCCCTGTTACCAGTTTCCCCTCCGTTCACAAATACAACTGCGTTTCTTTTCAAATTCTGCGCATACAGAGCCTCAGTGTCGGACCCAGCGATTAGGTGAAAGAGATGAATTGTACTACCCTGTTCCTTAATAGTGTCTCTCTGTCCATCTATCGGTTTGGTGACATTTTCACAAATGACACGTCCCGAAAGAAGCGGTGATCGTATGTTATATGCGCACCTTCGCTGCCACTGCAGACAAAGATTAACATTGTCTCTCATCACTACCAAGCCATAAGAACAATAACCCCACTGTCGGTACAAGTCTTTTTTCAAAAACTTTAAAAAGTTTTCTTGATAAGTGGTTAAGGGAGGACACAGACGCAATCTTGAGTTCTACAATCGCAGTTATTGGTGCATGTTGAGCTTCATGTACTCTTTATTTTGAGCGTGGGCAGCTTGACCATCTCCCTTCCGTGGAGCTAAGCGAGCAGGGATCTTGTTTTAAAATTCAGGGGGGACGAGGGGAGGGGGGTTACGGTCAGCGTTGCGTGAGAGTAGACATGTAAAACCTCCGTCAGAGTTGCGGTGGCTTTTGTGTATTGTTTTAGCACAGGTCGTGTATTGTTTAAGTATGGGTAGTATATTGTTTAAGCGTGTGTTGTGTATTGTTTGAGCATGGGTTATATACCGGTCAGCTGTAAGTTTTCTATTTCGGTGTTTTAAAATTTCAAATGTCTATTAGGGAAAAAGCGACTGGTCTTAGCGTTTGTTGCACCAGAGTTTGCTTTCTCGTTTTTCTTTACAATATTTGCATTTATTTCTTGGTGGCCAATTTAGCAACAGCATTCGTTTTTTTTTTTTTAATTTCATTAATTAAATAAAAAGTATACCGTAAAGGCCTTGTCAAACCCATATCTACCAAAGCAGCAAAGTGTCATTATAAAATGCGAAAACTCCCTATATGTGAATGTGATTGAATATAGTTCTTACTTGGGAACAAATTTATTATTCAGCCAGGGAGAAAGTCGTTATACATGTAAGTTTGTGGGAGTCGCTCACAGACTTGAATATTATATAGATAGATAGATGGATAGATAGATAGAAGTTTAAACAAAAGAATAAATGCACACAATAATGGATTTGAGGGCCAAGGGGAAGATAAATTTTAAATTTACCATATTTTTACCTTCCATATATCAAGTTTTAACTAAATAAAATAAATAAAACAGATTTTAAAATTTGAAAATATAAAAAAATATGGAAAAGCCAAGTCTATGTGTATTCCACATCTTTATTTTTCATCACCACAACATGTTTTGATTCAAGTTACGTTAGCAGTACTCCATACAGGTACATCCTGTAAATGCGAAGAATAGAACAAAAACCAATTATAGAAATAATTATCATGATGATACAATGTCCCAAATAACCTACACTTTGATATAACTCACAAAACTAAAAGTTCCATAAAGTGGATAACAGAAAGATGGCACACGTTACTCTCTAATCAGACTGATTTCAGAACGAGGTTCTATACGTGCACGCCCTGAGCTTTAGAGAGAACTCGAAACAAACCTCTACACCTAAGCATACCCTTGCTTTAGCAATTCGAATGCGGTTCGTTTCAAGTTATCTCTGACCCTCAGGGTGTACACCAACCACTTCTCATTTAAATGTTATTTCCTAATGATTTCGTAACCATCCCCGCGTCCAGCACTAACGCGTTTAAAAGAAAGAAAAGTACACCCATTGGAAAGCGGGAAATCACAGTGAAAAGGAACTTTGTTGTTAAAGTTTACGCACTTAACTGCATTTCATACATTTTCCTTGCCAAGAAAGAAAACCCCTTGTTCAACTACGAGGAAAATAAAAGCCGCTCTTTGGTGATAAAATCCCAGACCAATAGCTGGTCAAAATGTCAACTTAATTACCTTGACTCAGGCAATCTATTTCTCATCACGTGCACTTCTCAAGTCTATTGGACAATTTCCAATTGTCGCCAAATATAAACCACAAGCTATAAACTGGCTGTTGGACAATAAATCTCGCATGTCGCCCTCTGCAGCCCGTACAGAATAAAATTACCCTCTTGTCTCGTCTACTAGTAATAAATCGTGTAAATAATAATATAACCTTTTGTTCCAGGTTTGCAATGCCGCAGAAACATCGCATCACTAACTAAGATAATGGTTTCCCCATCCGCAAAAGAATACCAAACATTTAAATGGATTTAACATAAGTGTAAAACTTAACAAAAAGTAGTTAAAGATGTTAAAAACTAGTACAGAATTTGGGACGGATATAAATGACTGGGGAAAATCTGACTGTTTAAATATCAGGACGGAATAAAACGATTTGTAATCTTTCTCATTCATAATACTGTTAATATCTAAATGTTTAGAAATGTTGAATTTTAAAATCACTCGCATTATGTAAATATATTTTCGTATAAACAGGAATGAGAATTTACCGTCGGCAAAAAATACAAAAAGAATCTACTAATGAATAAATAGAGGAATGAGTAGCGTCTCAATGAAGAACAGAAAAAATGGTCAACTTTTCACGCCATAACTTGGCCACATCTTTAACAATAGAGTTATTGGATTACAGTAATGCACTGAAAAACAAGGCGCACTCTTAAAGCACTGCAAAAAGTTAATTAAGAAGAAAACGGCTTGCAATGCAACCACTTCTTCGTTTACAATACAATGATTTCAAACGAGACTGTTAAGTATTTAATCAGCCCTGTGATGCATTCAAAGTTGCAATAATAGTTTCTTCTTGGTAGACAATGGAATAATGGAGTAGCAATAAAGCTTTGAACTGTTGATTGAGGAAACTACTATAGTAACTGTCATACAAGACAAATCTGACTGAAGAATTGACACCTGTTAAAAAAGCTTACAACTTGCTACTATGTTAAAAAACTGCAAGAAAACTCCATATAAAAATGACGGCTAATCAATAGACGTGGTATGCACTTTCGCTATGCACAGTAATTGGCTAACTTTGGCTATTTACCTTTCATTATATGAAAACTTGCAAGATTTGCCATGTAATCCCTGGACTCTTAACGAGGCCAACTACACGTGTGTACCTGTATTGCTATTAGTCACTAACTGTTCCATCTGCCTTGCTCCAAGTCGCTACCATGACTACAGTAACTACACACCCGCCACGAGGACAGGGAAACACAGTTATAATTGCCTCAAGCACAAACACACCATGAAGCTGTGCTGAGTATGATTGCTCAAAAATCTTGGATAACCAATAAGAATTTTTCCAGATAAATATAATTCATAACATCTTTACATGTGAGAGGGTGTACTACAATTAATGTACCAACTAATCTCATTGATAACTTCAAATCGCCTCAACAAACTGAACTTGATAAAACTTACATATTTTTACTTTGCTTCACCCTTCAAAACGTTCTGCTAAAACTTAGTATACTTACCCTTTATGTATTTCACATATACAACATATGCTATTATTTACAAAACTGTATACACACTCTCTCACACAGTTACTTCAGATTCATCCAATAATTTCAATAATTTAACATCATCATTCCATAGAAATACAAAAAGGCCTACAATATTAGTACATGTCATCATTGCTGATGAGTTTCAATATACAAGGCTCTATCTTTAAGACCCTGAAGTAATATAACCCTACATAAGCCGATCTCTACACTGTAATATAGCTCCACATATATATTATTCATATATATATATATACATTGTATATACTTGTAAGTATAGTATGCTTCATTTTCCTCCAACCAATACATCCTCATTTAAAAGTATCAGTGAACATGTTCTGCCTTTTTTGTCTCAGGCTCAGAGGGGCCCCTGGAATAATTATCATGTATACTTATAAATCTATATATCCTTATTTGCTTTGAAACTTTCATTAAAAATAAGGACGGACAACATGCATTTGAGCACAGAGCTGGATAATCACTACTTCTCTTCCCTTGGTGTTGCTAAGAAATTCGGTATCTAATGCACATTTTTCTTGAATGGCTGAATTGATCCATCTCCCACCATAATATAAATAGAAACTCTTCATCATCTCTTTAACTTTTAACAACCAAACATCCTGGTTGGCCTGTGAATGACCTTGACCTTTGGTTATTAACCTTGACCTCCTAGGGAATCCCAACCTTGATATATGTCTCTCATTTGGAACTTCTTACGTTCCATTATTTCTTCATAAAAATACCATGTTCCGTCCAAGGTTTTTTCCTGTATAAGTGGACAGTAGTAATATTCTTTTTTCATGAAGAGTAGGCAGTGTTTCCATTTGAATAGCTGTGTGGAAAACTGTCTATGTTTACTGGTTCCTTCTGAAAAAAAATCAAAAATATATAATTATTTCTAAAAAAACTTTTTTACAAGAGCTCTCTGTAGAAAATGCATTAAGCAAAGCTGAACATGCAACAAAAGTTAATTGCGTGGCTGATTACAAATTTGGGGAGTAATTGATATTACCTAAAGGAACACATATTTTACTGATTGCTTTCTTTCACCATGAATTCTTGAGAGTCCTGCAAGTACAAGACACAAAAACTGAATACATGGAGAAAGAAAGGATAGATGTGTATTGGCATATTTTCTATTTCCTTGAAACTAAAACAAGGCAACTGGACGGTGTTTAATTAAAAGAGAAATACATGCACTAAGAAATGAATGGAGAATTCTAAAAACTACCAGTCTAATTCATGCAACTTTCAAAAGCAAGAAAGAAAGAAAAAGAAAGGAAAAGAAGAAAGAAAGTAGGTCAAAATACTCACACTCCTTTCCTTAGAAGTGACAAAAAGATTCATAAAATTTGTAGTTGGGGCACTCCCATTGGCTTCTTTTGTCTCAGTAGAGGGCGCATACGCATGTGCGCCAAAGCTGTCCAGGTCTGTGCTGGCAGAGACTGGGACTCCGTTCTGCTCCGGGGTGTCCATAACACCAACCTACAAACAGAAACCAGATGCCATATAACTTTACACTTACTATTCAGCCAATCGTTTACAAAACAGAAATTGGATTACTCTACAATTGAAAGAGATCTGGCCTCCTTAATATTTGACCACCAAAAAAAAAAAAAAAAAAAGCAATTCGTAAAAATTGGAAGTTTTTGAAAATGCAGGCACAGCTAAAAATACCAGCCAATTTTTTAGGCTTTTCCAAGTTTTGAGTATGATGTCCACAATTACTGTAATGAAAACTACAAGCTGTCACCTATATAACAGGGTGCAGGCAAAGGGTAAATGATGATGTTCGGTAATGACTTGATTTTTTCAATGGGGAAAAATTGTGAATGTTACAAATATGGTATTTTTGAAGTCTTAATTTCTTAAAATGAGAGCAATCCAATAAAATTGAAAAGAAGACTACCTTATAGATTTATTCTATGCATTAAAATCACCACAAATGCTATACACAAATAAAAATTTTATGGTTTTAAAATGATGTATCTGAAAGTTTGATAATTTCTGTGCATTGAAAAGAATAAGTCATTATTGTAGATCAACTTTTTTTCTTTCTACAAACCCCATTACAACATTAACTATTCGGTTAGCCTACGGTACCTGTGTAGTCCTGACATGGAATGGGAAATTCTTGTTGGCAGCTGATGGACGTGTTAAAATCTAGAGAAAGAAAGTGTGCTATTCATTTTTTGTATGGGTATTTTTCTTGTAAATACTGATTTTTTTCTGCTACTTTATTAATAAAAAAGCAAATAAAAATCAAAATGTTACTTATTCACTGTCATTGTAAGTGATAAAAAAAACTTTTAATGTTCAAATGGTTAATAACTTTCATACATAAAACTGAACACCTAAACTTATCTAGAATGTTCAATCTGGGCTTTCTCTTAACTCACAGTCTTAGCCAAATTACTTGTACCTAAAAGTTACAGTATATGCACATTTTACAAGCCAAATGTGATACTGTTTTTGTGGTATGCTGATTCTTTATTCCAGTGAAACAAGTACTTACCAAAAATATAAAATGTCCCACGAATGACACACATAGCTCAACTCCATTCACCACTTTTTCTCGCACCCACAGGTTGATAACATTCATTGCTACCAGTATCACAATTGGACCAGCCCAAAACCTGAAACAGCAAAAATACCACATCTTTAAATGCCTGGAATCAACTCACCATAGGAAAGTGAGAAACATTAAACTACTGGAAAATAGGCTCAGAATCCCCCTTCCCCCAAAACTTAACATAAAAAGCAAGTTTCATTATATCAAAAAGCATTTACAGCCTCAGAGATAGAATACCTTGAATTGAAACATTTACTTAGAACATGCCTGAGTCGTTACACTTAAAATAAGTAAACTACTTTATATCAAATGAATGACTTAATAGACCAGTGCTTACCACAGTGTAAAAAAGACAAAAAGTGGATAATAAAACAAATTTTTCTCTGGGTAATTCTTGAGTGTGAAAAAAGTGGCGTAGCAGAACCATAGCCATCCCAGCAACCTCATGCCAATGAGTCCGTACCCAGGGGGGCTCTGGTACAGGTACAACACCAGACCCGGATCAAAAAACTGGAACATTACACAATATTGCTCATAGACATATGTTTAACAATTGGTTATTTTCAAATTATTATTTTATCTTTGTTAAATAAATGGAGACAATTTTAGTGAATTTAAAGAACTTAAAATGGAATATAACAAAATGCCATAAAATAAGATTAAAAAAAGAGAAATTAATAAAGTAATTAACTGTTCTATGATTAATTTGTCACATTAAAACAAAACAAAACAAAATTAGTTTGAGAATTGAAAATAAACAAAAAGTTCATCCACAAATAACACTAATTGAATTGAATTCAGTTATTTCAATTAACTTAAATTAAATTCATCCAGTGCCACACTATAACTAAAAATACATTTAATGAGGTTGAATTCAAGATGGCGACGGTATAGCACTCAAGCTGGGGCCACGGTGACAAAATTCTTAAATTATATATGATCGGTTGTAGTTGGACTGTGGCCGACTGTGTGAGGATGAATATAAAGTGAAATGACAGCGGAAAAGGGCAGGATTCCCGGTACTGTGACGATAAAAGTGATTTTTTCGTGCGTTTAAAAATCGCGCCAATGAAACAATGAAAAGGGGAAGACAAAGGACTTCCCATAGTTCATCATCCAGTACAGAAAACACACCGTTGGCCAAACTCCACATCAAAGAGAGCAATATGGATAAAAGCTCAAGGAAAAAAGAGGGCGACAAATATCTCATTACAGACAATACCGAAATCAGGGACATTATCAGTGATTGTTTGGCAAAATTCGAAGATAAATTGGACGCCATTACAAAAACCTTTAAAGATTCTCTCAAACAAGTTGAGATTTCGGTTAAAAGTCTCGATGAAAATATGACCCAACTGGACGAGAAAGTAAGTGCTCTTGAAACTGAGAACAATGTGCTAAGAGAACAACTCAATGTTAGCGAGCAGAGAGTACAAAGCCTACAAAGACAAGTCGATACGGATCACCAGATAATAATAAATCTACAAACGAGATCCATGAGAGATAACCTACTATTTCATAACATTCCCGAGACTGGACCGCAGGAAAACGTGGAGAATACACTGAGGCAGGTGCTGATTCAACAGATGAAGATCCCCGCGGAAGAAAACGTGTCTTTTGATAGGGTTCATCGCATTGGATCGGTAACTAACGGACCCAAACCGCGGACAATAATAGCAAAATGTACGACATTCCATGACAAAAGAACTGTTATGAAATATACCAAAAATCTAAAGGGGACCTACATAAGGATAACTGACCAGTATCCCAAGGAGGTGGAAGAAAGAAGAAGAACGCTTTATCCCGTCATGAAAGAGTTAAGGGCAAAAAATATCAAACACAGGTTAGTGGGCGAAAAACTCTATGTAAATAACTCCTTATATACCCCAGATGATCGCAGGCCCGATAACTCTCTAAAAAACCTACCAACACATAGGAAAAACCATCGACATGAAATAAAGTTCTCTGAAAAGAAAACTAAAGCAAAGGGTAACTCCTTTACGGGAATCTCTACAAGAGTGAATTCAGTCGAAGACGCACAATCTGCGCTTGCCTCCATAATAGCAGGCGGCCAAGTAAGCGGAGCCTTGCTTGTTTACGCCTACAGAATAAAAAGTGGCGGTGCCTGGACAGTATATTACAATGACAATAACGATGTAAGTGTAGCCAAAACACTGGCCAACCTCCTAGAAGCCAAGAGGGTAGAAAATAGATTGATTGTAGTGTCAAGGGTGGTTGGACAGCACTTAAATTCAGAGAGATTCAGTTATTACCAAGAGTCCGCAATTGACGCTCTCCAACTAGATTAGATCGTGTAGGCTAGGTTAGTTTGTTTGATAAGATGTAAACATATATATATATATATATATATATATATATATATATATATATATAGTCAAATGCCTGTGTGGGTGTACAGATGTACAGATTATCTGTGTCTCGGTTGTGTACTTGATAGTAATAATTATATATATAGTTTTGAGTTATTGATCATATATTTTTATAATACAGGTATTCACGAGGCGTCTTGCTGATGTGGGCACCGGATGACCACACACACTCGTTTCTCGAGATACGGTATGCTGTTATACATGTGGTACTACTAGCTAAGCTATTGACAATACAAGCAAATATAAGATGTATTCAACAATGCTCAATTTTCAATGTCGGTTGGTACGCTGCGAATACAAGGGGACATCGTAGCTATTGGGAGTATTTGGCTACGATTATGTGCACATTGCTCAATATATATTGCTTAATAGGCAATGACGGGGAACTAAACTCCTATTATTATTCGCTCATGTCACAAACACAAAAAGGGCCCCCAGGTGTCCCAGCCGACATGTGTAAAATAGAACATACCGATATTTTACAGTTTGTAACAACAATACAATCACCGTGTCTGTGCACGTGACCGATGGCTAGTTGATGTACGCAAGCGTCGTGAGTGTTACCGCTGCCTTGTCTTTTCTAGGACTTGTGATACGTCCTAGGTATTTTGTAGTGATGACTCGTGTATTGTGGATATGTGTGTGTGTGAATGTATGTGTTAGTGTGTATGTCAAAATGGACAGTTTACAGCTCATGTTTTTCTGCGTAAGTGAAAGGGAGTACCTAGCAAGTGTAAGTGCGAGAGTTTCTAAGGGTACGCCCTTACCTCGAATAAGCTGTTGTACTACAGTATAAGATAGCCTACAATGACAAATTATGTTAATTTTAATTTTTCTCTTATACTTGTCCACTAGTATAATTAATGTGTACTTATTGCATTATATTTGTATGTTGATGATAGGTGGAGCTATTTGGAAGAACGGTGCCAATCTGGTGGTGGTAAAAAGTTGTTTCGAGGTAAGAGAGATGAAAAACAAAATAAGGGAAAAAGCTAACCTCGACATTTATTAGAGCCGTATTTTCAAATGACAAATTGTATTAAGATTGTTTCCGTTAACTGCCAGGGCCTTGGGGATAGACAAAAAAGGAAAGACATATTTTCTTATTTAAGACAACAGAAATATGATATCCTATGCCTACAAGACACACATTTTACGTCAGAAATAGAATCAAGGGTTAGGTCTGAGTGGGGATATAAGGCCTATTTTAGCTCGTACAGGTCGAACTCGAGGGGCGTCGCTATACTTTTAAATAACACCGCCGATGTTAAAGTAATCAGTGAAAAAAAAGACGATGCGGGTAACTTTCTATTACTAAATTGTTTATTAGAAGATAGAAAAGTGACATTGATCAATATATATGGTCCAAATCTTGATTCTCCCGACTTCTATAAACAGATAGAATTGGCGCTACAGGATACCGATAATGAGTACTCTATTATCTGCGGTGATTTCAACTTGGTTTTAAATCCAGAAATAGATTATGATCAGACATATCGACAAATAAACAACCCAAAAGCAAGGAAAAAAGTATTAGAACTTATTGAAATTTACGATTTAGTTGATGTGTATAGAGAACAACATGAATATTATAAGAGATATACTTGGAGGAGAAAAAATCCCATTAAACAAGCGAGACTAGATTTTTTCCTTGTGACAGAAAACCTTGTAAGAAGTATTAAAAATTCATATATCGAATCGAGTTATAGATCCGACCACTCCATTGTAGGGATTAATATTGAATTTAACCCATTTAGGAAAGGTAAAGGGTTATGGAAATTCAATAATTCTCTGCTTGATGATTTAGAATATATAGACAATATAAAACAACTTATTAATAATATAAAAATCCAGTATGCACTTCCTGTCTATAACCTAAATAATATCAGCTCAATTCCGGACTCTGACATACAGTTTACCGTAAATGATCAACTTTTTCTTGAGACCCTACTTATGGAGATCAGGGGCAAAACCATTTCCGTTTCATCTTATAAGAAAAAACTAGTTGATGACAGAGAAAAAAAATTGATAACAGAAATAAGTAATTTGGAGAGAAATTACAATCTAAACGCAAATAATATAGAGGGATTACAAGAGGAACTAAAATACATCAGGGAAAATAAAATAAGGGGTAGTATGATAAGATCCAGGACAAAGTGGCTGGAAGAGGGTGAAAAACCCACTGAATATTTTTTAAACCTAGAAAACCGAAATTTCACTTCAAAAATAATACCCAAGATAGTTAAAGATAACGGAGAAGAAATTACTACCCAAACATTAATTTTAAAAGAAATTAAATGCTACTACGAACAGTTATTTGCAGAGTCTAATGAAGTGATTGATGTTGACTTAAGCACAATTTTACCGCACAATTATCCATTGAGGCTCACAGACGTTGAGTCAAGTGAACTAGAGGGTATAATTAGTCTAAATGAAGCCTCCCAAATTCTGAAAAAAATGAAAAGAAATAAGAGTCCAGGCTCGGATGGGTTCACTGTCGAATTCTTCAAGGTATTCTGGTCACAGCTCGGCAATTTTGTTGTTAGATCCATAAACTGGGGTTACTCGACTGGCCAGCTTTCAATTACACAGCGACAAAGTGTAATTACGTGTCTCCCTAAGGGTGAAAAGCCCAAGCAATACTTGAAAAACTGGAGACCGATCTCTTTGTTAAACGTTACCTATAAAATAGCCTCCGGAGTCATAGCATCCAGAGTCAAGAAATACCTGGGCAAACTTATTTCAGACGATCAATGCGGTTTCATATCCGGGAGATACATCGGGGAAAGTATCCGTACTGTATACGATATTATGCAATACACAGAAGATAACGATATTCCTGGAATGTTAGTGCTATTAGATTTCGAAAAGGCCTTTGACGCTGTGTCGTGGAAATTTATTGACAGGGTACTAGTTTTTTTTAATTTTGGTGAAAGTATTATTAAATGGATAAATATTTTTAATAAGGGTGCACAAGCAGCAATAAATCAAGGAGGCAATCTCTCAGAGTCCTTTTACATTAAAAGAGGTTGCAGGCAGGGAGACCCAATAGCCCCCTATTTGTTTATTTTATGCGCAGAAATACTCTCAATAATACTTAAGAATAACAAAAATATAAAAAGTATCACTATTGATGACGCCCCCATTTTATTAACCCAATACGCAGACGATACGACTGTGATGCTTGATGGCTCAGAAAAGTCTTTATCCGAACTTATGATTGAATTAGAGAAATTTTCAAAAATATCAGGGTTGAAAATAAACAAAGATAAAACAAAAATAGTATGGATAGGACGTATGAAGTTCAGTAATTTAAAATTTTTGCCACATATGCATCTTGATTGGGGAAAGCACCAGTTTAATCTTTTGGGAATTGAATTTCATGTTAATCTATTTCAAATCCCCAAACTTAATTTCGATAAGAAATTAGTAAAAATTAAGTCTATTCTTAATGGATGGAACAGAAGAATGATCACCCCCATCGGCAAGTGTATAATTATAAAATCCTTAATAATTTCCCAATTAAATCACTTGTTTATATCCTTACCGAATCCTAGTCAAAGGTTTATCAATGACCTTCAGAGTGACCTCTTCCACTTTTTGTGGAACTCAAAGATCGATAAAGTTAAGCGGGATATAATTATTAAAAATTACGATGAAGGTGGTATCAAAATGACACACTTGCCTTCACTGATATCATCACTAAAATTAACATGGATTAGACGTATTTATACAAAAAGGAAAAAATGGCAAATTATCGTAGCTAAATATCTAAATTTTGAACTTTTGTCAGTGGGTGGTAATGAGTATTTGAATAAATGTCTAAAAGTTTGCAGAAACCGGTTCTGGGGGGATGTGTTACTTGCATGGAAAGAACTCAGGGTTAAGGAAGACAAGTTAAGGGGGAAAAACAAGCCCGTTTTGGACACCCCTGTCTGGTATAACGAAGCCCTAAAAGTAGACAGTAAGGTAATATACTATAAGCACTGGTTTAATAAAGGTATATCTACAATAAGGGACTTTATAAAAGACACTAAAACAATTACCTTTTTTTCACAAGAAGAAATAAATAAGCGATATGGCATTCAGACCAACTTCCTAGAATATCAAGGGGTGGTAAGCATTATTAAGCGATACTTGAAATTGCATGATATAAACGAATCTGAAGTAATGCTCCCTAAACTCCCAGAGTATTTAAGTATCTTCTTTAAAAGTAAGAAGGGCTGCCAAGATTTTTATAAAATTCTTAGTAAGAATGCTTCTATTTCAAAGGGCAAAATAAATTGGAATAAATTGTTTGATATTAATGACAAAGAATGGTCTCTAATAAATAAACTGCCTTTCAACCTTCCTATCAGTCCTAAATTTAAATGGTTCCAGTATAAAATAAATCAACATATATTACCGACAAATAGTTATCTTGCAAAAACTGGTTTAGTTAACACCCCCCTTTGTAAAAGGTGCGAGAAAGAGACGGAGACAATTATTCATGTACTATGGGATTGTTCTGTAACTGAAACCTTTTTAAATGTAATCAAAGACAAGCTGAATATGACTTTAGAGAAAAAAACATTTATATTTGGAATTCTTGACAAAAATGAAAATAATAAAGATTCGTATAATGTCCTAAATATGTTAATCAAATACTATATCTACAGCTTTAGGTGCAGAAACAAACAATTATTACTTATTTCTTTTGTTGAATTTGCTAAAAAATATCTGGACTCGGTACAGAATTTGGACCACCTTAAGGCCATGTACGTTTGCTTGCACAATTTAATACTTAGACTTGCTTAGAATGATACAATACGTGTCGAGTGTAAATGTATGACAATCTCTTACTGTTTGGAGTCATAGCCAATTGTGCATGTCTAATATCTTTGCGTACCTAAGTTCACATCTCGATAGTCTGTACTGTCAGTCTTTGGTGTTGCACCAGACTGTTCATGGATACTTGTTATATGTTGGTTATGTAATGTGTAGCAACTTGTTATGTGTACCTGAGTTCACAGCTGAGTGGAGATTATTGTACGCTTATTTGTTCTGTATGATCATGTAAGTGAGTGATACTTTCCGTTATTCCCGACAATCGGCATAATAACATATGTTGTGACTGTGGTAAAAATGGTACGTTAGTAATATGTAGAATCTGGTGTGACTTATATATGATAATAGCTGGTTTGTTTGTTTATATGTTACCATATATGTTAATCAGTTCGTGTTATGTGTAGCAACTTGTTATGTGTACCTGAGCTCACAGCTAAGTGAAGACTATTGTACGCTTATTTGTTCTGTATGATCATGTGAGTGATGCTTTTTGTTATTCCCGACAATCGGTATAATAATATATATTGTGACTGTGGTATAAATGGTACGTTAGTAATATGTAGAATCCGGTGTGACTCATATATGATAATAATCTGGTTTGTTTTGTTTATATGTTACGATGTTAATCAGTTTGTGTTATGTGTATTGTATACTATTACTTCTGTTATTTTGTGCAACGTATTCTGTCACTCCCTTGTGCTGTTAATGTCCAATGAGACTACTGTATGCTAGTTTGTCTGTTGCATATATGTTGTAATATGTGTTTAGTGTGAAAATGTATGTTTTGTTTTGTGATGTCAATAAAAAAAAAAAAAAAAAAAAAAAAAAAAAAAAAAAAAAAAAAAAAAAAAAAAAAAAATACATTTAATTTTTCCAAACTTACCACAGCTTCCCAGATGAACATAACAATATAGAGTAGTATATAAAATGTCATCATAACAGTTATCTTCACAGCGGTGGCTTGTCTTAGACGCCCCCTAGTGACAGTATACCCCTTGGCCAACAAGATCAACATCAGCAAAAATGTCAAAGTGGCAATCGATTCAAAGATTCGTGCTGGAATAAGTAAAATTAAAGTGAGTCAAAAAAGCATTATTTACAAGAACACCAAGATGATTACAAATTTAAAGATACTAAATAATTAGTAACACTAATAATAATAATAATAATAATAATAATAATAATAATAATAATAATGTAAAATCTAAAAATTTTCAATAGAAGCATGCGCGCACACGCACACACACACATCATTACTGAAATCTCACCAAATATTTTGACTCCTGGATATTTGTAGCCAGTGTTGGCCAAGGTAGCATAGTACGACACTTTGATAAGCAGGAAGATCACCTCACACCCCAGGGAAACCATGTACATCTTATATGTAGTATGGAACAGCTGGCGACTCCGCAACATGTCTGAATGAGAGGAAACAAGGAACAAATGATGATCAGGAATTTCACTGGTCAATTTAAACATGCATCCCAATGATTTCCTTGATATCTATTGCAGGCCCGTAGCCAGGAGGGGTGGGGGTTAAAGGAACATCCTTTTTTATCAGAAAAAGTCCACAATGGGTAAAATTTTATCTAGGTGCACAAAGCTTTTATGGTTAAAAGGTCCCCCTTTTGAATCTGCTGGCTACAGACCTGTCTATTGAGATATTTTTAAACTGATATGAGCTCTTGAGTAAACAATGGATGTCACACATATTATCAAAAGTTATAAGGAATATGTTTGCAGTAGTATTTGTTAAATATTTTAAATAAACTTTATTTCTCAGAAATGTCTTCTTTAACATATATTCTTTTTTTTCATTTTACATTATGGTGTCTAATATTGCATTTAACATGATCTAATTTTTATCCTAACACATATGATTACAGTGCAAAAGTATTAGTCTGAGTAGTTTCCTACATACATATAAACACTTAGTCCAGAAACAAAAAAGATGAGTCAAGTGTGCCAGAATTATCCATAATTAACCTCAAAAGGATTTAAATTGTTACCAGTAAATTCTTTTTCTATTAAGAGACTGAGGTCTTTTCCACACACATTAAAAAGGTAAGACATATTAGGACACATGTGAGGTCAGTACATACTAGCAGCATAGGCAGATATCCATAGCAAGACCAGATAACACAGGAAAAAACTGATGTCCACTTGCAGAATATCTACACATTGTGCAAGAAAAGAAAAACAAGATGAAAAGACACTGCATTAAAAAAATCCAGATAACCCAGAAACAAGATGAGTAATTAGTTATAAAATGTCTGAAGTGGTTAGTGAATACATAACAGATTAGGATCATCTTGGTAGATATCAGGTAGGTGACTTTGTTGCAATTAATTTTCATTTTCTTTATTTTATTTTTTTTTTTTGAAAAAACAGAAAAAGTCAACAACTATCAGTGGTAGTTTTAAAAAATATACCAAGGAAAAATTTAGATAAAAACACTTGAATTTGCCTGTTTTCAACTATCCTGATATACACCAAAACTATAAAGTCAAAAGACAACTGTGCTCTGAATAAAGAACAAGAGTAAAATGGTTGTGTTAGATGTGACTGACTGTTACACCCCAACACAACCACTTCCCTGGCTGTCTTCATACCATTTCCAATTTAGACCACAATTCCAATTTTTTTAAAAGTTAACAGTTCATTTAGACCACAGAGGTACCACAATTCAACAGACAAGTTTTTTTTTTTTTTTTTTTTAAATATCCTGATCTGAAAACGGCCAGGGGCGGCAATGTTGAGTTACATCCACATCTATACAAAGTTTTTTTTATTTTATACGAATTGTATACATACATGCACAATATACTGATAACAGTAGCAAAATGATGTAAATGACGCTAAAACTGATGTCCACCTGCAGTATGTCTGAAAATAACCAAACATGCCGGCAAAAATCACCAATCTGTGATGATGACGAGCTAGAACAAGGTGTAAAATACAGACAAACTGAGGAAGAGGAAATGAGAAAATTTCCAGGAAAGATGAAGCATACATGTACAAAATGTTCTGTTGTTGTATCATCAGATTTAACAAATTCATTAAGGGAAAATAACAACAGTGTTTGAAATTCCAGAAGAAAAATATAGTTCTCAAATGCTTCCTCTTCCTCTTTAAGTGTCATATGAAATGTACTATATAAATATATATTGATATCAGGGTCCACAGCAAATTTTGGAGAACTAGGGTGGCAAGATTAATGTCATTTCGCTTGTGAAAATATGTCACATGCCTTGTTATCTGACAGACATGAACATCCTTTTCCCCAAGGGGGGAGGGAGGAGAGATTGGGAAGATTGGGTACTCAAAAGTTACAAAGTTGGACTGCTAGGCACATTTTTAAACTTTATTTATAACTCCATTTTCTCAGTAACAAACTGTTTTTAGAAAATGTCCACCTAATTGCTCCAAATTGTATACTTGTTAGCAGGTCCATAAATTTTTTTTTTTTCCTTTTTGGATCAGGTGAGGGGGTTTGACTGACTTGCCAAATTTAATCCCCTAATTCTCCAAACAGGAGTGTTTCCCTACTGAAAGAGACAGACAAAAATCAGGCGAGGAAACAAGGCTGTGGTGAGTGTCCAGTGCTGCCACCTGGTGTGCACTTACACGCTACTCGGCAGGACACCAGGAGGATGAAGAAATATACGACAAAGAAACTGATATCTGTCTGCAAAATATCTGAAAAATTAAGTTAAAAATGAAGAAAGGTAAGCATTTCTTTGCTGGAGTATTATCCCCCCTGAGCCAAATCACTATACTTTTTCATAACTTTTTCCAAAAATGGTTTAAATTTGACTTAAAAAGTCAAATCAACCCTATTTTGTTAGCTCATTTCAGTCAGTTTAAGCATTTGGCTTAGCTGGCGAGTGTAAGCAGTACTCCAGCTTTGTCTGCTACCACATCTGTGAATAAAGCTTTTCCCATCCATTTTTTTCTTTTTACTTGCATTTATAACAAAAAGAAAACAGAGAGAGCAGAAAATGTAATCAAAATGGAGAACAACCGATCAATAACATCCTGCTGAGATTTTTAAAAAACCTGAAATAAAGCAAAGAACTTTCAAAATCATGAAAAACGGTGTTCTACTAATTAAAAAATTTGTATTGAATTCATCTTTCTAGTCACAAAAAATTAACTTGTTTGGAACTTTTGAATCAGAACAAATTTCAACCTGCATAAACTATTGGTAGACATTATTTATGTGACTTGTTTGAGCAATGATATATTATTTTACAGCTATACAAGTTGTATAACAAAACCATGGTACTTACAGAACTCATCCGCTGAAAATTCTCTAAAGAAGGTATTATTTTTGGAATTTGTCATATGTAGTCTGTACTCCAGTTGTAGACCCTGAAAACAATGTTGTGATGGACTTTTTAAAAAGTACTACTAAATGTGATAAATATTTGCATATGATGTCTCACATTTAAAAATTAAGGCAAAATGTCCCATAATTTATACGAAAAAGATATTGTTAACACATTAAATGGTTAAATAATGCTAACACTGAGAATCCTAACTGGTTAATTTAATTCTATTTACAGCAGCTTCTCTGGAGAAATTATTTTTATTCAATTAACATATTTAGGAGAAACACATGAATACAAGACATAAAATTGAAAATACATAAAAACATTGTCACTATTTAAAGAAATTGTCATTTTACAGAAAAATAAGTACACTGCAAAAATAAGAAGCAGAGCTGTAAAGAATCACCAAGATATTTCTAAAAAGCAATCATCCGAGTTTTATATCTCAGTGATACAACTGAACCAGTATGGTTTGAGAAATTGAAAACTGCTTTACTTAACTAACTATTGTGTGCTCAATACTGTTAATTAATTAAGCTCGTTTACAGCAGTCCCTTGTGGTAAACTTGTGAAGGGACAGAAGTCTCCTGCATTGTAATAACACAGTTGAAACTCTCAAACCATAATAGTAAAGTTATATAACTTAGGTATATTGCTAAAGCCTTACGCCTAAAAAGCTGTAAATAAAACCCGTCACCAACTTAGTGATATTAGCTGAGCAACCAGCTGCAGCAAGTCTGAACATGCAGAAAAGTGTGTGTGGGAGTGCGTACATGTGTGTGTATGCTAATGTGAAGAGCAGAAAGTCTGAGCTATCAAACCGATATGGGTACATGAATGCCTGCGGGCATGCATGTGTGTGTGTGTGTACATGTGTATACTGCTTCTATCCAATTACAGACAACAGTCAACTGTCATATAGTACATGACCAAGACAAAGATTAATTTAAATCATGTTATATGAGCCAAGTTTGCCCAAAATAATTAAACCATTTTTGCAACAGAAGCAAGTACTTTTTCTAAGCAATATACAAAATTAACATATGGAAGAGAATGTTTATTGCATCAAAACAAAAATCAAAATATAGGCAAATAAAGTTAAATCCATGCATTTGAATATTTTGTCTTTTTTATTGATAAAAAAAGCTCCAATTACATTTACATATACAAAGCAAATCAAATGTTCAGCAGAAGCAGAAAAGACGAAAGAGCCACATTGATGACTTCTAAACCTACAACAGGGCAACCACAGTTCTTCAAGCTTTCAAAAGCAACTTAGTTTCACTATAATCAGAAACAACATTAGTAAGGAAATTCACAAAAGTGGTTCACTTCCACATAAAGCAGACATAGCGAGTTCTTTGGGGTAAAAACTGAACAAAGCTTTTTCATTGCGTGACAATTAAATCAGCTTGCCATCTTTGCAAAATCATTATGACTTAATCCTTGATGTTTTATAAAGGAAATAGTTTTATCACAAGAGTTGGAAAGTTAGTTTGTTATCGACAACAAAAAGGAGAGGGAATTTTTTTTTTTCAAATTGTGGAAATATAAAAGAATGATTGTTTTGCATTATCATTGCATTCCAGTAGAAAAATCCAACAAGCAAAATTCATTCACAATTCACAAAGAATATTATTCCAAATATATACTAATAGATTTCAAATCAATTCACGAGGTCAATTTGCATACAAATAATGTTAACATGGGGTATTAGTACAACCTTTCAATTGAGCCTGTAGCGCAAATGAAAGAATAAATAAAAAGAAGTGAAAAAAGTGCAAGATTGATATATTGATAAAATGCTAATTAGTCTAGGCTCACATCTACCTAGTAGGCTTTTGTTAGTATAAAATTCAATCTAGCTATTACCAAAGGCATGCTTGGTAGTGTTAGGTGTATGAGTGATAAAAAAAAACACACAGACACTCAAAAAAAGAAAAAAAAAGATATATTAGTTCTACAACACATTAGGGCACCATGTTAGCACAGTGGACGTTTACCTTGGTGGTACTGCAATTAGCCAACCCAATAAACCACCATCGAGCGCGATACGATTTGAAAGTTCGTCCGCCCTGGCAAACGTAAACGGGTCGGCCGGGCCGCCGCGTGGTGTCATATTTACAGCCAGCCCAGTAGTAAGAAGTTGATAAAGTAATTTTCTGGTTTCGAGCGTCATCAATGGGCACTTTCTTTTCTGAGCATGTCTAGAAAATAATCAAAATAAGAAGTATGATCAAACTGATAAGACAGTGCTAACTAGCTCTACATAGGTGACAAAAATTACAGCAGAGAACAGCCGATTTGGAAAATGCACATAATTAGAAGCTGATTTTGCCTGGTGATCTTTTTTCTTTTCTCTCCCTTGTCTTTTTTTTTTTTTTTTTTTTTTCTTTTGGCTTGCGACCACACCTTACACTGCAATGCACTTATACCAAGAGCCAAGGATTATTCCTGCTTCACTGCCATGTACTTTGTGCATAGACAGTAATTTATTTACATCAAATAAATCCCAGCTCAACCCAAAACATGTACAGTGCAAGGGAGTTATAAAAATATGATCAATTTGCAGACCAAGTTAATTTCCGGGGTTTAAATCACCGACAGAAATCAGCTTCAGTGCAGTGAGCTGCCTCTGCGATCCCCACTGACCAATCACCTACTGTCTTACCTTCACTGTGCTACAATTACTGACTGCAATATACCACCATCTATCTCTAGGAGCCTTAAAGTTCCTAGATCCACGACAACGCAATTTGCGTTGGCCGTCAACAGTGATTGGCTTACACCCTGACCAATGAGAGGCCAGATCCAATCGGATTGCTTGATTCAGACTATGGTTAATAACTCGGTATTTATGTCTACATTCCTGCAAACATTGAATAAGAAGATGGAAGTTATGCAAGTGTCTTAGCCACTTTAAATCTCTTGTGGCAGACTAAAAAATGCATAAAAATCATTAATAAACAGTTGGCAAAAATTGTTTGGATTTTAATATTAGTTTAAATAGGTAAGTGGAGAGTTTACTTGACAAAAATATATGACATTGTTTTTTGTTGTTTTTTTTTTCTAAATTTTATTCCTTAATTTTTCTTGCAATTTACTTAATCTCTTTTTTTTTTTCTGAGCACAACCAAGTCAGAAACTAGAACATATTATTAATATAATAGAGACTACAATGTTTACTTTGCATGTTAAGCAAGCAAATATTCTATGGTGTTTCCAGGTTGCCCACATATGGCTTTACCTTATCCTGCCTGCGTGACAACAAAATATACACACCCCAAAGTTTCTTTGTACACAATGCCTACATAGTTTACTAAGGACAAATTGAGACAAAAAGGCTGACCTACATTCTGCTTTAATCTTTAGAATCAAAAAAGGGACAAGTGTTAAGATTTATAGACCCCTACCCCTTGTGGCAACAAGTAAATCTCAGTATATCCTAGCAGCTAATGACTGTGGGGTGTTTCTATATCAGGTTTATGAAGCCATATGAACACACCTGCTAGCAAACATGTTCAGCATGATAACCGTATCTTTTGCTACAGAAAAAACTTATTTGGCAGAACTTCACTGCAACATTTCATAAGATGTTTTCGAAATTTCCATAACTTTTTGTCGTGTAAACAACAAGCAAAATACATGGATTCCACAGCAATATTTTTAAATCATTACTAGTACATGACAAAGAATGTCAACACAATCATTTTGGCATAACTGAAGAAACAAACAACATTACTGCAGAGAAAAAAATTACAAATTCAAGATATCAGCCCTGCTGATAGGTATGTCTCATAAATTAAGAAATTTTATTGACATCTATAGACGTTTGATTGCAGACAGCCCAGCCCTGTACAAACAAAAATGCTGTCTCATTATGTAAACATATACACACCTTATTTTAAAATTAAATCTAATCTTGGGTTAAAACAATACAATTTAGCTTGGCAAATAAGTTGAAAATAATATACTAAGTAATTTAACAAAATATCTACAGATGAAATAAAAATATAAATAATTCATTTTTTTTCCCAAAAAATCAATCATGCTTCCAACAGAGCAAAACTAATGGTATGATTACAGGAAATCATTTTAATGCTAGAAGAACAAAAAAAAATGATAATAATAATATTCTGTGCCAAATGCAAAAACCAGAACAAAGCTCAGTTTCTATTATTTAAAATTCATTTGTCATTGATAATCAAATACAAGGTACATTAATCATCATCGTAATGGCTGAACTCACCAAACCAGGAACTTTGTACACCGAGGCCCACTGAGACGGATCATCAAAATAAAGGAGGACTTCTTCTACACCATAATCCTAAAATGACAAGATGAAAAGAATTACTTTCACAAACATACACCCAATTTAATATAGTTATTTCTTAGCATTAGTGATAAACAAAGAGCACATTCAGAACATATGATCCGCAGACTAACTGATCTCCTGACTAAATATGGCCGACCGCTCTTAGAAGCAGCACTACTTATCACCTGGTGGTCTTCCTGCCGCAAGCACCATAAAATGGATTAAATCTCTGCTCCGAGACTTAATTGCAAGGCCCCAGCAGTGAAGTAGCATGTAGAGGCAGGAAGGCCATCAGGAGATAAGCTGGCATTGCTTTTAAGTGAGTCGGCCATATTGAGTCCTTGGATCTGTTAGTCCCCAGGTTAACCTGTTCTGAAAGCCCTTATAGACATAAGGCTGGTGGTCCTTATGGTTCTATATCTCAATTTTCCCAATACACATGGACATTTTGGGTTAATATGCAGATAAACAATATGGCAGGTGTGCTTTGAGATAGAGAGGGCCCTGAGTGGACTCCAATGACCAAAACAGAGGCCATGCAGACCACAACTGAGGCCTCTGATGACCTTTTTAGAAACAAATGTTACATACTGTACATAAACACAGAAAGAGATTTCTTCAATTCAAAATAAGGCTCTACAGACCATTTTTATTTCCCTCTGCTTGGCAGAACTCCAGGAGTATTGACAGAATTATGAAAGATTTGCTTATGAAAGCAGCACAACTACTAGTAAGCAACTTTCTGATACAGGGATGGGCATGATGCACAAGGGATGGAATATACATAAATATAAATATATATAAATATAAATATATATAAATATAAATGTTATATAGACTGGTGGCTTTTATTTATGAAATAAGGTTTATCAGATTAAAAAAATCTTAAATATTTTCCCAAAAAGTGTTTTTTTAATTAACTACTATTTGATTGTTTTTTATTTATATCTTATTTCAATGTTTACTTGAACTTTCATTATTTAAAGTTAAACTGTTTATGATTTTCTGATTTGCTTTTCATTTTTCATAACTATTGTAATAACAATTATCATTATTAAATTCTTTTTTTCCTTATAATAGAAGCCATAGATTCACTTTTCCAGGCATCACTTGTCACTGTTTGAATACAAATTAATGTTGTAAAAAAGTCATTTTACCATGCAGTGTGCTGACCTAACATTTAAATCTGCTGAATACAGAGAATATAAAACCTTTTTACCAGTACGTGATTGATTTTGGCAGTTTCCATGATGCTTTTGTTTAAAAAATTGCAGCTAATGGCCACAAGATCAATTATACAAACACTGCTAGCATGTTCACTGCATGTTTTTGATGAAAAGGCTCTGACTATTATTCCTTTTTTTTTCTCTGTGCACGGTATCTGGTCCACTTTTCAAAAAGGAGTCTGGAAACTTTAAATTTCTTACAAGGAACTTATTTCAATATAACATCAAAATTCATGTGGAAAAAAATTATCAAATATAAAATGGATAAAGTATTTATTTATAACCTAGAATGTTAAGCTACAATTTTCAAAATAAGCTTCGGAAAACTCTCTCTAAATCCGACTCTTATTAAGTACAACTTTTAAAATTTTAATCTTTTCAAGAATGTGTCATTTGACATCAATTTATTCAGAAATTAATGTTTGAAAAAAAGCTTTAAGCCCTCAATTCTGGCTGACCCTGTTAAACTGCTTTCTTTGGTAAACTTCAAGTGTACGCCTAATTACTGCAGATTTACCACAATGTCACTAACTGTGAGCATTCCGTTGCACAACCCATTTCTAACATGTCCATATAAAAACATGTCCCTTTATTCATATTTTTACACCAGGCTTGGTCGGCAAAGGTAGAGAGATACTTTTCTTTGAATTCTCAAAGTTATGTTTAAGTTTTTTATATGTTTTCAACTTGAGATTCTTCTGTGAAACGTTACTATGCTGGAGTCTAAATAATAAAATGTTTTATGAAATGTTTGCCCAATTTTTTATTAAGCCATACATTTCCAAATCTATATTTCTGTTCTGCAAAAGGTATTTCTTTACTCCTTCACTTCATATTATACTATTATACTCATGCATGTACTTTGGAGACTGGCATTTTCAAGAAAATCAGAGTTAGTAATCTTAGAAACATACTAGTATGGCCCTGTTGAAACATGATTTTTTTTTAGTATAAGTTCATTAGAAAAACATTGTATTAAAAAAATGTGTTGATAAAAATCTATAAAAGCAAATGTCATTTTATCTTTTACAGACATAACAAATCATTTTTAAAATCCATTCAACGGAGGCAGACCAAATGCACATTCCAATGCTAGTATAATGAATATCGCCTAACGGGTTGTCATTTTGGACAATTATTCCTGCTTCAAGTGTTACATATGAAGTTTATCTTTTTTGTGCTACATGCCATTACATACAGCGACATCAAATTGAATTTTCAATGAGTCATATAGGGTCAACATGAGAGATATTAAATCTAGGCCTATTCATTAGTTTGTCTGCCTTTTGTATGTCTTCAATCTATCCAACATTATTGCATTCACCCTTTGAAAAGTGTTTTTGTCACTGATCTAGACAACGTGACAACCACACTGCTTTGGATGTGACAATAATTCTATAAATTCTCTATATTCAGAAACAGTATTAAAGGCAGTAATCCCAGCAGCTTCATTTCATATGGCAGAAAATTTGCTAATTAAATCTGATCAACCTCACTGCTGCTGGCCCTTTTACCACAGTGCATGTTTCACACTTGGAAGAAGAATCGATTTTTTTCTCGACAGCCTGAAAAGGTGCAAATCTACCTGCTCCTGTTCCTGGCCACATTGGTTATATATAACTTGGACAAAAACAGGAAATATATAGTATCTGGTTCCATTCCATTTGGATTTGTTAAAGCACAAAAAATAAAACTAATACAAAAGCTGAGAGAAACGAGACCGACGCTAAGTAGTTTGTAGAACATGGACAATTACACCCCTAATTCAATAAATAAATGCCTGAAAATAATAACTGGATAATGTAACTAACATGCATTATGAAAAAGAAAAGAATTTGAAGCACCAGATCAAAAATAATTTGTGTCATAGTAAGAGAAAAAAGATTTTTAAATAGAGGTTAGTAGACTAAATACAAACATAGGAGCTTTTATCAAAAATAAATAATAACCACTGTTTCCCAAAGTGAAAATGTACCATCTGTTTCCCTTCTTGATTTAGCATCACATTTTTCTTTATAATGACAAACATGGTGAAACCAAAGAGACGGAATTTATTTGTAAATCCCAAATTTAAAGCAAACACAGTGAAAACTGGCGATTTTTTTTTTTTTTTTTTTTTTTTTTTTTTGTTTTGTCAAGGTAAGAACTATCTTTAGAGTTTGGTAAATTTTACCTATGGCTTAAGTAAGCTCAGAAAAATAAGTAGGGACAGAAAACAGGACATGGGGAGGGGGGGTGAAAATAAAACAAGTGGGAGATAACAATTTTGTTTAATTACTAAAAACTCACCTCTGGAACTATAAAAGTAAAGCTCAGCTCTCCATCATCTGATAAAAAGCAGAATCTTGTAAGAAATACCCAATCCTGAAAGAAAATTTTAAAAAATCAAACTATCATTTCTTTCTCAAAGGATAATGCTTTTAAAATATACACTGTAAAGGCGCTATATGAGAACTGACTAAAGATATACCAGTTGCATTACTTTTAAATTATATTCACGGAATAAATGCATTTGAGAAACAATTTATACTGGACATTTCATGAGTATGATTTTTACAGATTTACCAAGATCTAAGTCCATGTGCCATCCTATTAGAAAAATTTTAATGTGTTCTTTAAATTAATTTATTAGAATTCAATGCTGAGGAATTGAATTTATACCCATGCTTTTGATGTGAAGTTTTCTTCATAAATATAAAATTAAAACGAAACCAAACATCTTGAATCATTATTATAAGATTTGTCTCGGTTTTTTTCGGGTCATGGGCGATCACCTTAGGTTACCTCCAATAAACCATGAATCAAAGGGCCGTTGCCTTTATTCCATTCTTTCAAAGTTGTTTGCGTTGACGAAGAAAACTATTTTTCTCATTCCTCACGATTTAACGCACAATGCCCCCAGTATGTATACTCATTACAAAACACTTTATTCAATTAAATCACACCACTTCTAAAACCGCTGGAACAAAAAATCAACTTTTCTTCAAATAGCGCATTGTAAGTCATACTTAAATTATTCGATTCTTGAGCTTTCTGGGCGACCACAACCAATGTCATAACTAGTTATGATTCAAAATTAAAACTTTCACGTCATAAATCACCGCCATCTTGTTTTGTCGGGTTCGTTTAAACAGGCAGGTGCGCGTGGGGAGTAAGGCAGAGTCATAGATGCTCATTTTTAATCCTCCACACTTACCTCTCTTGTCGTTAAGTTTCCTTCTACTATAACACTGTCAGCTCTCTGTGGCAAGGAGATGAAAATTATCGTAAGTACAACCCAACACTTCGCGAACCACCTCCACTCGCTTTCCTCCATCTTGAATATTTGAGAAATGGTCACATGATTGCGTCCATGGCAACATACAAATAATAACAGATCCTTTTGTCAACGGCAACTGCAGGGAGAAATCGATCGATCTCTGGCTGAGGTATTTGTTGCAAACAATGGTGCATATTACATTGCATAAGTTGAATAGGGAGTTGGACGACTTGGATAAAGCAAAACATTAGTGTTCAAACAAGCACTTCTATATTTATATATCTCGCTTGTCCCACATTGGTTTCTTCACGTCACCTCTCATAAAATATGCATATGTTTTTCAGTTCACAATTTTTGTCCACAAGTGAAAAAAATTAGCTGTTCCAAGAAAGGATATTTAAGCTTTTGAAGAAATTAAAACAAAATTTAAAGAGGGGTTAAATTCCCCTTGGCGTTGTTCTAGCTTTATGTTTCCATGCGGGCCTAGACCATTTCTGGCAATTAAAATGTTTAATTTTATTCTTTTTTCAGTTTGCCAACATTTTGCCTTATCTTAATTTCTTAATCATATTTTACATATTTATCACTGAACTTTCTCTTTTTACAGTTTATTGTAAGCACATTTCTACGAATCGGTATAAATAGGCCTTACTAGCATTCTAGAAAGTTAATGATATAAATATAGGCCCTATGTAGCCTACTTGAAACCTTTTTTAAGTGCCCATATAGCAAACGATAATAATAATAATAATAATAATAATAATAATAATAATAATAATAATAATGTTACTAATGTAAAGATCTACCCTTGACCAGTTCTTCTGTCCTTGTACCCTGTACAATTTTTTGTCCACTTAATTCCCTCACGTAAAGAACCCCTTGATCCATTAGCGATTTAATTGGACTCTTAAACAAATGAGGGAATTGATCCCCTTGTTCATGTTTTTTCTATTGTTTACATTGAAATGTTATTTGAAATAAATCGAACCTTGTTGTATAGTTGGTTACCATTATACAGCATTATTTGACACGTCATGCTATTTTTTTCTTTTATTTAATTTTATTCATTTATTTATTTTATTTATTTATTTATTCTGGGGGGTGGTACATAAAGTGGGTTTTGCAATTTCAACCATTATATTACTACGAAATTTAAAAAATAGGTAAGTCTCAAAACGCATATGGATTCATTGGGTGAGGAAAAAGTGAAACTGACTTAAGATATCAATGGGAAAATATCAAAAACTTCACCAAAACCTCTTTCATTAGAATATTTTTGCTTATATAACATCCCCTTTCATAATAAGTTCAGCTTCAACAATAGTATTTCTTTCACTTCATCTTTTAAAAGCTGATGTCTGTGATTGCATGGTTGCTCAGGGAAAAAAGCAGAGGTGAACTTGCGAAAACTGTAATACAGAGCCTACCTGACTACAAAAATCAGTGTGATGTTACCATTGTGTTTGGTGTACGAGGTTATAACCGAGCACAGTGCTGTGCTTGAAGAAAGGGTGAATGGAGGGGGCACAGGACAAAATGGGTAGGAGGGGGCGGGGGTCGGCACCTCGACCATTTCCAGGAGGGGAGAATTGAACGGTCATACACTGAGAGGCCAGAGATGGCGAGAGACGGTATTGATTTTTCGGACAGAGCCAAATGATTAAGAAAAAGTGAACTGGTAAACGCATTTAAAAACTTTAAATGAAAGGATAATGTAAAGTTGAAATTGGATGTTAGCAGTACGGCCCCACCCACCCACCAACACACACACACATACACACACGCGCGCGCGCGCGCGCGTGCGCCTTTAGTAAAACTAGGTGGTGGGTTTATGTCATCCCTTAAAAATAGAAAAACCTATATATACTACTCTTAGACCTACAGGAACGAAAAAATTCTATATATTATGACATTATGACATATGCTGATATAACAGCCCAAAACCAAGCCTTAAGATCAAATAACTTTCCCCCCCCTCCCCCCGCCCATTCTGCCCCTTGAAAATGATCCTTTATTAAGCATCGCTAACACTGGCGCAGTACACAGGTTAAGAATACCCCATTCAGGTACGTTTCCATCATAAATCACGTGCGCGAGATTGATCTAAGCGTCACGTGAGAAAGCTTTTACTTAGGTAAGAGGTGAAATGTTTATTCGACGTCACTCAGGAGAGTGAGTCTTGTGACAGCAGCATGCTAAGTGATCAGGTACTGATGGCGGTTATCTTGGTGATACTGGGACTCTGCCATGTAGCTTTGGGTGCTGTTGTTCACATGAAGCAAGGTATGATTGTTGTAGTTTATGTCTTGAGTCAATCATCGGTACATCCGTGCCCGCCTGAGACGAGTGCAAGCGGGTGTTCAATGGAGGAAAGTTGCCTTATCTTCCCTTGAGATTAGGTTTATATCCACTTCCATGTGTATTACTTAGGCCCTATTCACATCGAGTGATATACTTAGTGATATGGACTGTTTGAGTTCAGTGTGAGAGCTAAATAACCTGCTGTTAGAGAGCAATACTTACGAAGATCACGTTTCCAATATGACGATTTTGTCCACATACTGTCATCTTACACTATCAACACGAAAGAATGCTGTCATATAACTTTGCAAAAGACCGAGAGAAAGAGGAGGGGCGGGGGTGGGGGGGGGGGGGGGACTGACACTGCGTCCGTAGGTTCGGCAATATCCAACAATAACCTCAAACCTACAAAGCCGACACGAATTGACCTAACCCTTTCGTAACGTTGCAGGTGAGTTCAACCCGCGGTCTTGCGAACGGGTCGATTTTAAAACGTTATATATCGTTCAGATACCAACCAAGCGATTGTATTTGCTCAGCATACTTTTACCAGCAAAACGCTCCCGAAATTTTGAATATCTGTTAAAAAGTGAAATTTAAAATGAGTTCACCCTTACAAGTGTGATGCAGCAGCTTCAGGGTGCCACTTAGTTCAATCAATTATAAACAATTTATTCATGAAAGCCAGCGCTGGGTAGGGATATATATATTTGAGTAAGCCATTCACCATAATCAGTATACGTTGTACATGTACACCCAAAATTTAAAATTGGCGACTGTCCCAGGCTTTACTCCATAGCATTCAGAGTTACAGTCTTTGATTTAGACTAGTAATCTATGGCACATTAAACCACTCTCAATGTCTTTCAAATCCTGCAATTTGACGATTTGTATCAACATTATTGACGATGATATGATTCGTTAGAAATTATCTTATATCCACTTCTCTGTAAAAGAAATCTCAAAATGTAAGCCTTGTCCAAGTTTCCCAATCTATAAAACTTTAGATCAGATATTAAAAAAAAAAACTTGATGGTTAAGTTCTTTAGAATGAGCACCCTAAATGTAACTACACTGTTATAAGAATGTATATAATGGACTCTGGTCTAACTAAAGAAGGGAAGTCAAAAGTGAATAATTCAATCTAAATATCAAAAGTTTTTTGTACTTTGGGTTAAAATGGTAGTTGTGGCAGGTCGTCTAGAATTGGTAAAACATGACATTAAACGTAAACTGTCTATTATTTAAAACCGAAAGTTGCTTTTTTAAACCTTGTCTTTTTTCTACCTTGAATTGTCCTAGGTCAAAGCAATATATACATTTATAAGCGTATAAAAAGACAAGTGAACAAGATTAGACTGTTTCCTAGCTACATAATTTTGTCCTATTATCCTTCATTGAGAGGCAATAAAGGTTGAAGGAAATAGTCTCATTTTGTTCACTTGTCTTTTTATAAGCACCCCAGCTATGGGCAGAGCACTTTTTTTCGCCTGAATAGACAATATCGTATGTACATAGTTATATATTTAAAACTTGGTTCTTTTTGAAGTGGGAAACGGCTTACCTTTGCATTCACGATAATATAACTGATCAAAAAAGAAGTTTTATTTTTTCTAAATAAAGATGTTTGTTCAAAGCATTTGCTGCAGTTTCAGCTAGCATGGATACAAAAAAAAACAACATATTTTAGAACATGTTATTGAAATTCGTACGGACGACTTTGTGCAACTCCTGCTGTAATGGTTTAAGGCTACTCATCAAATTACCTCCATAATTAAAATAAATTTAATTTGTATTACTTTCACTGGTTAAAATTTGAACTTGTTTTCCAGGTTTGAAGATTCCCACCGACACCAATCACCATAGGCTTGGGAACTTGCTTCAGCTGGGAAACCTCATCTCCTGTTATACTGGCCGCAGTGAGTTGGACTATATATACTACGGCTGTTACTGCGGCCCTGGCGGAAAAGGGATTCCTGTAGATGCCGCTGATGCGTACGTCTTCTCTCTTACTGATTCTCTCTCTCTCTCTCTCTCTCTCTCTCTCTAACCAGTGGCGGATTTGGGGTGGTTGTCAGGGGGGTCCTGACCCCCCCCCCCCCCCCCTCGGTTTCTGAAAAAAAATCACACCAATAGTCTCCTCTTGAAATTAGAATTTTTTTCCAGCTGAATCATGGCTCTAAGCCGTACCAAATGGCACCACGTCAAAACTCCACGCCAAAGGGGGAGAGGGTAGGATTCGCATCCGAGGCTTGTAATTCCTAAAAAAAAGCCCCCATCCCCTCAAACAATCTTTGATGGGCCCCTGCCTTGATGCATCCACACACACACACATCCACACACACACACATTCTCTCGCCTTCTCTCTTATACATACTAGCAAGATTAAACCCTTTATCCGTACATCGGGTCAATTTGATTTAGTGATATATGGACATTGTGCTGGGGACGCACGCATTTGACTTTACTTTTTGCAAAGCGCGCTATTTTTTCTCGTCAATTTCCTTTTGTCAAAATAATAATAATAATAATAAAGAATTAAAAAATTGAGCATTTTCCATTAATGCAAATGGCACATTTACGAGTAGAGTCACTACTAATACTAATGTAGTAACTTTATTATTTTTCTGGTTTTGGAAGAAGAAGCAGACAGTAAAAAATAATGTATTGGAAATAAGCAAAGTTAATAAAAAAAGAAAAGAAATTTTATTTCTTTGGAAATAAGTTAAATGACAAAGAAAAGAGAGAATCTAACCAGTCTACATAGAAGGGTTAGTTACTTAGAAGGGTCTTGAATTGAACGATAAAGAAATATATATATTTCAGCTGTTGCCAGGTCCACGACAACTGCTACGGTCAGGTTAAGGCCACGGGGACATGTCCGTTTGACACTGACCCGTACTTCAGGACATATCGGTACACGGGGTGTGGGTCAAGAGCGCCCGCACAGTGTGGTGAGTTGGTGTTATTATTATTATTATTATTATTATTATTATGTCATCCATAAAACCCCATTAAGCCAGTTTAAATGTTATAGTTCGTTTGTTAACTGATATTTGTCTACAAAAATTTATTGCTCTGTGTGTGTGTGTGTGTTAACCGCCAACACGTGTGCATGCGTTTGTGCGCGTGACCATGAGTGAGCCATTCCTACCAAACCCCATCCACCAAACTAATCCAGACGAAATCTACGTCTTTCAGTGCCAGCATCTTCCTACATTTTCTCCGGTACATGCCGCGCTGCGATCTGCCAGTGTGACCTGGCCTTGGCGCAGTGCCTGGGTGGATCTCCCTTCAACAAGCAGTACGAATTTTACGACAGAAGTAGCTGTTAACCACCAGCCAGCTGCAGGAGAGCATGCGCCACTGGGCTAGGAACAAAAACGCATGGCCAACAACAGTTTGGACGAATTGCTCAATTGTATGAGTGATTATTTCTTCATCTAGTATACACCCATGATATGAATTGTTATTTATGAAATACTCAAGCTACGGTGGACTATGTTTTCCCATTTGTTTTCTTATCATGACCTGTATGATATTTTAACTGCAGTTTACGTTTCGGTACAATTTAGATGCCCTTCAGTAACTACTACAAATTCATTCCGACTTTCAAATGTATAGGCCCTATCTGCATTATAACCGAGCACAATTGCCAACCTACCTCTATTCCCAATTTTTAAAGATTTTAAGCAGTTACGTTGTTAATGCTAATCATTTCCCATGGCCCAGTAACATTTTTTCTTGTTTTTTTAACCTGTATCTTTGGGTGGACCAATTGTAGTTTGCAGACTCACTGCTCATTACATAAGATGATAAAATTTCTTGAAATAGCGGTGTTGCCGACACGGAACCAGGTTGGGCATTTCCAAAGTAGTTATCATTATAGACCACGAAGCATCATCGTTAATATAAAAAGGTGCTCATATATGCACTGCACTCTTTCTGACAAAGATCTTAACATTATCATCTTCGTTTAATAACTTGTTCAGAACAGTTCGACAGAAACATGGTGAATCAATCATTATTTCCATGAATAAACGGTATCGTTTCCTGAGGGTTTGTGTTATTATTTTGTGTGGTCCCCTGCAACTTTTTTTACATACTCCTTCCCAATTGATTTATGAATAGGTCCAATTTTTTACTCCCAAGCTTCTGCCTTTGGCGGCAGTTCTATGCCGAAGAAAATAATGCCAGCTAAAACCTAGTCAACACGCCCACCGCTCAAATAAATAACTAAATAATGAAGTGAAAATAAATTTAAAGAAATTAATTAATAACAACAATAATATGTAATTGCAATAATGTACATACATTTATTCTTATACTTTACAATTACGCACTTGTAAGCTCCATTACTTGGGGAACTTCCTTTTCTTAAAAAAAAAAAAAGAGATCCATTTTTTTGGACAGATGTAGATGTAGATTTTTAAAATTATCATTGAAACGTGGCTTTTTTTTTTTTTTTAATTCAGATAGTGTAAACATCTTTAATCTATAGAAAAACGTTATCATGTCTTGGATGTTAATCGAACTAGCGGCAAAAATGGCTTATTTGCAAAAAAATCAAAGGAAGATTTAATCTACGCCTCATACACCTGTACCAACAGGTAATAAAAATAACAGATCCAGTTAAATACAAATGGATCATCAAAGGCATAGTTCCTCAAATCTTTACTGATCACCACTGATCACCACACACAATTAGCCAGAAGTCTTCTTACTCCATAGCAAACCATCATCAGCATTTGTGCAGTATATTTTACTTAGGAGGAATTCCCCTGAAGATGTGTCGCTGACAGTCACGTTCCCCATTGATCTCACAGTAGACATAAATAAACATAAAAGCAATACTGCATTGTTCCTCAATGTACATCAGCACTGGATACAATTCTACAGAAGTTTTTTTTCAATTGTGGAAATATCATCAATTTTTGGCTTGTTCTTCACTGTGCATATTTCAGAGTTCTCGCACAAACTGACATCTTTAAAATAATCATAGGCTTTCACTACTATTTTTTGATGAAATTCTAGGGGAGAATCTCCATATCAATCCTGTATTATTAAGTTTGTTGAAAGTCTATTGAATTGAACCCATTGGTCTTCTCACACAATCTTCAAAACTGAAATAAGAGAGACAAGAATTCATTAGAAAAAAAAAATAAACACATGCTACACCAACAGTGTGAATTATGATAGTTTAAATTTTAAAAAAAAGCATTTCATTTTTAGTAAAAGCAATTCTAGCTTGTCCCAATTTCTTTTAATTTGACATACAAGCTTTTATACCATACTAAACAGATTATTCCAAAACAGCCACCATAATTATTCTCAATAGCAGAGCTAGTAATTGGTAAATCTATGCACTAATAATTTCGCACCTATCAAACCTGATGAAGAATGTTGTTATGAGAGTAATTCTTTTCCAACAACTAACATATATCAAAGACAGCTAAATTTTAAAAGGAATATGTATTCTAAATTAAAAACATAAGATGAACTTTTGAAGCCCACTGCAACACGGTTACCTAAATATTTCTGCACAATATGCATACCAGGAAGCAAATGTTATTCCATGGCTTAGATATTGAAGATAAATTGTTATGAAGTTTTTTTAACTGTTCGATTATAAGCACACAAACCAGCCATCAATCATGTTACATTGTATACACAGAAGCTCAGTATGGTTAACAATGACTGAAATAGGAACATGCTGTTAACATCAGGAAAAAAATCTGAAATAAACCCCAACATCATTAACTGAGACCTGGAGTTGAAGGTCAATTAGTTCTAGGGGTCTTCACCTGAAGGTGAAACATTTCTCTCAACATGTAGGGTTGACAAACGGCACCTGTCCAGAGATGTTGTGTCAAGTCCCATTTTAATCAAGATTATTGCATTTTAAGTCCAGCTTAAAAGGCAGGATTTCATTCAGATGAAAAATGGTGTACGAAATAGACTTTTCAGACCAGAATTGGTAGTATGTGTGTGTTTTTGTGTTTGGGGAGGGGGGTGGACTTTCCCTTAAAATAACAACTCCATACAAGGTTCACAGATTACAATCTCAAATAAAAACCATGCTTAAAATAGCACAGCAGCTTGGACACACAGAGAAAAGACATATTCTAGGGTTAAAATTTAAAATGAAAAAGTTAAAGATTTTCATTTCGGAAAAATTCAAAATATACATTAACATAAAAAAGCTCAGCTAGTTTAAACAACATAACCATAAACTAAGTTAGCATCACAATAGTCAAATCACATCATGGTTGCCAAGCAGTCAGGCAGTTACAAACTGTTTACCAGATCACATTTCATTCTACATAGCTGCACTACTAATGCCCCTACAGCCCGAATGCAGAGCGATAGCATGGGTCTGAAATTATGATGGATATCAATAGCAGTTGAGGCAACAGAGAAAGCAGATGCCAGTTTTAAAAGATACCACGCGTCTTTTCTACACATTATATAAAACATGAACAATGAAAGCAATGAAGATCATGTACCAACTGTCTTTATCACAGATATCAGTTTGACTCAAGTACTTATGAACAAGATGCATACGGCATTTTCAGTTCAGGATAATTGCACAAATTCTGGAAGTTGTCAGAAGTTTAGGTTTTTTTTAAATAGTATACATTTTTTAATAGAAAAAAATATCAATCCTGTGTCAAGATTCTTTTCCCTTTAAACCCTCAAAGTTCTGTAGAGGATTTCCTGAAAGCAGATATCACTTTAGCTACTATGTACAACAAATTTACAACAATCACGCTCCTACACAAAACAATACTTGGATGAGCTGCCACATTATATAACACATACAGCTCAAAGCTTTCAGCCGCAGCAGAAATTTTATCTAGAAAATCATGCCTTTCTCTGTTCTTATAGAGAATTAAGTGAAAAAAAAAAAAAAAAAAACTAGTGTGATTTTTCAATCTGGTTCTAAAACTTTTAGCCCTAAAACACAGCATCATGACATAACACAAAAATACATAAATGAAGAAAAAATGAGAGCCCACCCACCTTCTAATGCCTCCTGTGAGAAATACTGGACATCTCCGTCTGGATCCTGGCGTAATTTTTCTAGGTTTGGTTTCACCTGCTGTTGAATTGTGCTGGGAGAAAAATGACAACTAGACAGTGAAGCTTGCAAATATACAGACACTTAACATAAAACTAAGCCTCTGATTATAAAAGCAGCCTAGTAAGAAGAAAGGCACAAGACTCATTACAATATCTTATGATGAAAAGGAGGCCAAGAAAGGAGGCTGCCATGGACAAGTTTTTAATAGGATTTTATTGTAAGGTTTTTTTTTTTTTAATTATCCTGATCACTACTGAGAAATTGTGTGAGATGGTATGTGAAACAGAAGAGATTTACACCCCTCCTCAAAGATTTATTTCATGCCCAATGCAAACTGCCCCAGGAATATTATTTTGATAGAACAAATAAAAATCCTCAATTTAAGAGGCAGTGGGTTCTGATCTTAACACCAAACAGCAAATTCTTACTTTTGATCGAAAAGTGGGCCCAGCTTCTGCAAGGTCTTGGCTACATTGAATCTAACATTTGGTACGTTGTCTGTGCACATGCCTATCACTGTGGGCAGCATGGTCTTCACTGTCAACTCACACCCACAGGCATCAGCTAAGACCTGAAACAGCAGTAACAATACCATGATATAACACAAAAATCATACCCACTATAGTAATAACAATGCCATGTGTAGTAAATCACAGCAAAAATACCATGATAAAACACAAACCGTACCTACTACAGTAATAACAAAATGTGAATATATAAACCGAGATATATGACATATAAACAACGCAGTTGACAATACAGTGACAAGAACATGTGTATAAATATATATTGTAATTTTTCCTTATTTTTTTCTTGTAAAGCCTCGCTACTTACATTTATACATAATAAGCATGTAAGTCTGTGCAGATAATTCTGGTCTCGACTCATCTGGATAACTTTTGGCACCACCATATTAGAGGCCCATTCTGTGCCAAATTTTTCAACTAATTTCTTTAAATTAAGAGCCGCAGCTTCTCTAATTGCAAAAACTGGAAAGAGAAATGACGGTGTACTGTTATGAATTTTCCAAATAAATACTCCTAAATAAAGTTGAAATCTGCCTTGGCTTATAAATAATTTTTTGATCGCTTATACCAAACTGTTGAAAAAATGTTCTTATTATAATGTAAAACATTATGAAATCTTTTTTTTTTTTATGATATACAGCAGCAAGAAATCAAGAACCTTTTCTACTCACCGTGATCAACTAGCCAGGTCATGCACAGATTGTTCAATTTTTCATCAAAAAATTCTACGCCCTGAAACAAAACCATTCATTTGTTTTTATATCACTTCATAATTGAAAATAAATAAATAATAAGAAAATTTTCATAAATTTCACCAGAGCAAAATGAGCCTAGGTTTCAAAAATCTCTGAACATTTATCATGGGACCCAACACCTAACCTTGACAAATCTTAGGAACCTAACCTTGACAAATCTTAGGAACCATCAGAATTGAATTTAAAAACGCGCAATTTCGCTTTTACGGGGCCAAAGTTCATTTCTGCAGACAATGAAACACAGTATTACAAGGACTTACCAGCTGTCCTGCCAGCAGGGGCATGTACTCTATAATAGCCAGGCGCACTCTCCACTTGGTGTCCTCCGCCAGCTCTACGATGGCAGGCAGTAGGCTCTGGGAGAGTTGCTTGATACCTATAACCTGAGACACACATATACACATTTACTTAACAGTAGTTGATATCTAAAACTCAGGGGACACAAATATACACCATTACTATACAGCTGTTTGATACCTATAGCCTAAGACATACAAATATACACATTTACTTAACAGTAGTTGATATCTAGAACTTAGGGGACAAACAGAGACAAAAGTAGTCTTATAAGTAAAGATGAAAGTACAAACAAACCACCACGCTATCAGTGTGATGGTCTCAAGAACAGAAGTACACTAACATCCACTAGCTAGCCAGCAAGTGCTTGATCTTCACCCTTCATACCTAGAACAGTCTAAACTTAAACCAGCCTCTAATACACCCAGGGTCACACCACCCACCTCATTAACACAGTCCAAGTTTGAGATAATGTTGAGCCGGACTTCAGGACACTCATCTTTCAACTGTGTCAGGAACAGTGGTAACAAGTGCTCTATGGTGCTGGAAAAATAAAGATGGCAAAATTGCATTTACTACACCTGGGGGGGGGGAAATGATGAAATGCGCAATTAGTGTACAAGAATGTACTGTAACACTAAATTGGTATTTTTCTTCTATACCCTTGTGCACAGATATCTGACAACTTTCCATCCCCAAACCTTCCATAATACAAATAACAAAATAAAATAAAATTCAGGAAAAACAAAAATCCAAGCAATACTTCAACGAAGCAAGGGCTGTACTCACTTGTCTTTGCCTAAAATGGGTGAAAGCCCCATGATGACAGAGGCGAGTGCAGACTTGACGTGCTGGTTGGTGTCCAGGACCAGTTCTTTCACACAAGGCAGGATGTTGGTCATTATGACAGTCTCACGAACTGATGGGTCTAAATCTTGGCAAAATTCTGGAAAATATACAGTTGCACTTTACAGTTGTCATTTAGCATTGTTTTGCCAATTGGACAAAACTCACAGTTATATATATACATAACTGAGAATGATCATAAGTTGAGCTATGTTTTTTTAATGTCAACATATTTAAGGCATAATCATATGAGCATCCAATGAAAGCATTATGGCGAGGTCAAAAATACTGCGACTTATCCAACACCTCTTCTTAATATCTTAATGTCAGTTCATAACACCCTCCATCAAGTTCTGAAAACTTTGCTTTAATCCCCCCCCCCCCCCCCCCCTTTCCTTCAACCAACAACAACAAAAAAATTCATAAGATAAACATCCTTACCTTTAACTTTATGTGCTGATGCAGCCCTGACCTCTGCCTCCACATCTTTCAGTAAGCTCTGGAAAGCTGGCACCAGGTCTGCCTTGGTGATCTCTGGCCCCACTGCATGCTGCAGCTGGAGGAGGAGAAGGGAAAGTTAATGATTTTTTTTTGTTTGTTTGTTTTTTTACCAGAACTTTTTATGTATTTCTACCAGCAATTCAAGCCGAACAGATCAACTTTCCTTGTCAATATAATATCTATTTCTTTGGAATCTTTATAAAGCATGCACATTTGAACTACATCTTGGATGTCTAAGTTTTGCCAGTTATTTTGTCAGATTTATTTCCCAGTCTCATGTATTACTAATCAATCAGTATCATACCTGGATAATGACATTATATTGGATTCATATACATTGCTACTTACCAAATGCATTGAAAATTATAATACAGCAAGTAGAGATGGTAAGGGTTGATTAATTTGGTTTTTTAATGTTAAAAAGCTTAATCTGTAACATTACTTTGTTGTATTTTGGGGTTTGTGCTGGGAATCACAAAACAGATATATCTAAAATTTGTTATTTGTTTTCACATATGTATATAACTTTGACCAACCAACCTCTGTGAACTTGTCTGCCACCATATATCTAACTCTCCACGACTTGTCCTCCGCGGCAGACCTCAGGGTCGGCATCACCAACTGCTCTGTGTCGGAATGAGGCAGCAGCGACGCTATGGACACACAGGCCTCCACAGCCAGCAGGCGCACCGAATCCTAAAAATAGTTGTATCATGTATGAAGTGGTTCTCTGAGGGCAACTTTTATTATCTGGTGGAAAGTTTTGTCAGGGAGAAAATCACAATTTCAACTTGTCACATCCAAGAAATCCTCAACTGACTTCAATAAACAAGGTGCACTCAAGGCTGTCTGATAATTGATAGACCTGAACTGATAGCCCTGAGTTAATTTGAGAATTGTGATTTTCTTCCCTTCCCTTCCCTCTATGTTCTACCCAGGTGCAATTTACTTTCACTTCAAGTGCACAAAGCAGCCACCATTAAGCACTACAGACCTGCAGTCCTTACCACTGGAACTGCTTCTACAGTACAACACTGATTTAACCATGCACTTGAATTATTTCAACATCACTTTAGTTCAGATCATCTTGAATTTTTACTAAGCAAATTTATTACAAACAACTAAAGCTTTACATCAACAAAGCTACTTCTACTACTGCTACACAAAGAGGACCATGAAATATTCCCACAACATTTTCTAGGTGATGTATTCTTAAAGCTGTCACCACCGATTAAAATGCCAACAGTCATTTTCTTCAGCATCCCACTTTGAACTGTTAGTGTCAAAAACCTTGATAAAAGCAGAATTACAGTTAATCATAGAAGGTGGGTAAAGGAAGTAAAGTTCCCAACAGGAGTTTCAATAATTGTCAGTAATAAAATGATCCATGTCCAAGGCACAGTGTTAAACTATCAGTTAATCTATCAGTCCCCAAAACCAAGTAAATATTGAAACTTGGCCATCCCTATTCTAATTCTGTTTATCTAATTCTCTCTTTTTCAACATTCTTTTTCATAACACGTGCAATGTCTTCATTCTTTTCAAAAGAATGAAATATTTGACCTTGTCCCGAGACAACAGTAGAACAGTACTTTGTTGGGGAAAGAGAGCAATACCACATAATATAAGGTAAAAATCACAAGTGTGGTACTAGTTATGCTTTAGAATACATCCCCTGAAACAAGGATCAAGATATCACAATCAATATTTCAAATCAGCAAAATAGCAACTCAAAACTACCAGTACCAGCCAAACAAACGCCTTTCTACCCACCACCACATTCAAAACAATAGCCATGCACCATGCTTTTTACAACTTAGTTCTGTAGAGTTTTACCAAGACAACTTATTTTGACACATACACTGCCAGCACCCTCAACATTATTAAAGATCCTTTTACCTGTAGGTCGGGCATCTTTCTATCACAGCCAGCTAAAACATTTTATCTTCATGCTGGGGTTAAAAACACTGCATTTATCAGTTTTTTTTTTAAATAGATTACAGGTTTTAAAACATTATCACTTTTAACTGGGGCATTTTCTTGGCCTACTTAAAAAAAACGGGAACTGAATTCAAGGTGATATTAACTGTCTGATTGTACTCGAAATATCTTGTTTACCAATGGCAGTTTTCAGTATCCAAAAATTAATGTCTCTTGTTGCCTGGTTCTTTACAGCCTTTATACAACAATGCACAGCTGATGATTTTTCACAATTCAAAATAATCCATGAGAGAAGCTTCGAACCCAATAGTACTTGTAAACAGCAGCAGCAGCAGCATAAACAAGACACTGGAGTGTTTCGATGGACACATCTGTCATGGGGACTTTTCGGTCTTCTTGCAAAGCATACACACTACTAGCTTGGCCACAAAATTCACGCACAGGCAGTCTGCCAACTTTCTAACTAACAAAGCAGGTTTTCGTACAAGATGAACAGTAACACTTGTTCACTACAAAAATCACACAAACTTGGTAAAAGAAATTTAAACAAGTTACTTGCAAATAAGACAAGACTGATAACTTTTCATTTTTTTTTTTTTTATGTAAGCCTAGTTGTTGTTTTTTTAGATGCTTGCAGGTGTGTAGCAAATTCAACCACTGCACAACGTGCAAACGTGTACATGTTTGTGTGCATGCACAGGACCTGGGCATTTGGATCATGAATCTGGCTGAGGGTCCTGGCTTTACGGCAGACACAATTCGTACATTAAATACCTGTTCGTCCTGGGCCAGTGCAGTGAATAAAGGGATAAGGTCAGACTTGAGGTATTCGATTTCCACCACCTTGGCAAACTCGCCCAATTTGCTTGCTGCAGCACGGCGTACCATTGGGGTGTCATCGCTACACAAGTTACGGAAATGTCTGAAAAATGAAGTAAGGTTTAAAATTTCCTGACTGATGTAATCTTATCACATCTCATGATATATATTCTCTCTCTCTCTCTTTCTCTCTCACAGACACACATTTTTCCATTTCATCATTTTACATATTACATATTATCCTTTCTAGAAAATTGGGATTTACAACCATATTGTCCACTAAGCTTAATAAATAACCAAGTACTCATCAAATAGTATAACAAAAAACAGCTTGGACTATATTCAGATACCTAGTCATCTACTGTACTTACTGCCTCAACTCTGCCTTAACGCCAGCAGATACTCTCTGGTAACATACACTAAACAGTCCACAGGCTGATGTCCTTGAAGTGAACCAGTCACCTGAAAACATGACACTAAATTAAATAGTTTGAAGTTTTATTTACGAAATTTCCATTAAAATCAAGGTAAGCTGATAATAACTTCTGTGACACATTAAATTGGGTATGGAAAAGATGTCCCTAGTTACTGTTACACTTGGTCATAGTCATTACCAGAATTAAACAACACTGGCTGGTTTCTTACACTCGTCTTCCAATTGCCCTCTGGCTTTTTTATCGATTCTTTTTAGAATGGAGTGAGAGAAGACTTAGAGACAGAGAGAACATATTTTGCCATTTCACTGTAACTTTTCAGCCAAAACTCTTGCTTACCTCCTGATAATCTTTTTACTAAAGGTACAAAATGATTCTCCAGGTCAGACTGCGAGTGCTGTGCTGCTATGGCTCTGAGGGAGTCCACAGCTTTGTCTCTAACTACTGTCTCCTCCACAGTGGCCAGGCTCTCCAAGGGGGGCTGGTACAAGAATGAAATGGATGTTTTTATTCCAGGTGTAGTATACAGGCCATTGGGCCAAAACCAATATAGGTAAGCAATACAAATGTAAGTTAGCAATACAAACAAGAGATGTGCTTTAAAATATTGCAGTAATTGCAACAGTATCATATACCAGAGGGAGCTATACACAGGTGAAAACAGTATAGCATAGAAAAAATTGTACGTCTCTAAGAAAATGTCAACTAAAAATAAATAAATAAATAAAAATATAAAGATTAAAAAAGAGTAGTTGAATATCTTAGTGAGAGAGTACTTACCAGCAAACAGTGGACAAAGTCATTTCCTCCAACCAGGGGAGTAAAACTGCCTAGTTGCTCTGCCAGAGCTAGTAGCACTTCATCTTCATCATATATAGTATCTGAAATTTAAAGCAAAATAACAGACTATATATGCAATTGGATCAAACTTGTTCTCGTTTCAAGAAAACTTCTCTAGCTTGACACTTTTACATCTTCCCTTTTCCACTGGTTCCCTATGAAAACCAATTTAAACATTTTTGTGACAAATATTCTTATTATTTTGCATACATGTATTAGTCACAGATAATATAAATATGTATAAGATAAACATTATCTCACCTGCTAAGAAAGGTATGAGTTCACTTCTTGTTCTTTCAACTCCTAAAGCTAGGGCAATTGTTGATAATTTCTTGATACTGTTCAGTCGAAGCTGAACAAAAAAAGAAAACACTGGTCAATGCATGGATTGAAAAAAAAATTTTTATAAATAGGAATGTAATAGTGTGGATAAGTATTTGCAATTAAAACTGTACACCAGTATCAAAGCAATTCCACAGATAAACTGCAATTCTTTACAAAATGTTTTATAACTGTCAAAATTTTACGTAGTGTGATACTTCGCAACCGTGAGACAAATTCAAATAGGTACTACAAAAAGCGAAAGAAAACTGTATTTACTTGATTTAACCGACTGAAATATTTCGCTTGATCTTGACACATAATTAAAATCACTACCATCATGAGCGTGATGTGTGTACATAGTCATAAAATTATGGTATTATAAAATGCAGGTTTTTAAAAAAGGGATTGTTGGGGGATCTGTCATCCAATAACACAGTGAAGAAAAACGCGATAAATAGAGTTTTAATTGCGTTAGTTATCTGAAAATCACCATAAGGTGTGCTTTTGGTAACTACAATCGAAACGCGTCAAAATACCTGTACATCTTCATTCCTCAACTCGTCAATCAGCACGGCAATTGGGTACAGGGAGTCATCGCCGGTTGTTTCGCTAGCAGCCATTTTGAATAGTTGTAGGAAGTGCGGGGTTTCCCCTTGGATATCGCAAAGCGGAACATACTCTCAAACCAAAACCACTCGCAGTTGGTTTGAGGCTATATCGTGCCGAGTTTACTTTGGATAAACATAGGGGATGCATTTTGAACAATCATGTCGTGAACACTGCAAGATATCAATTTATCATTATTTAGTACGCTGAACCATATAAATCAATAGGTAATATAGACAATATACATCAAATCACAGGTGCTAAGGGACCCACAAAATGTAGAAAAATAGGTCACTGACCTACTTATCAACATGGACTCTTCCACGAGAAACCAATGATATTTGTATGATGAGAGGTGTGTAAGGATCCTCTTTGCTGACTGGTAGACCAGCGAGGACAAGAACTGATAAGAACACGGTAATATTAGCGGTGAGTTTGACCGTCTGTGATCCTTGTCACTCTTCGCATTTGTTGTAATTTTGAGGGTGAATGAATGTTTTCAAGACTCACGTATAACTCTACGATCTCCGATGTGTTGTTGATGGTGAAATGACAAAATCATTTGGGAAGTTTTGCAAGCGACACGTGTGACTTTCAATGTGCATACAGTAAAAATGTAAACACTCGCGGAAGTCGTCAGCGATAATGATCAGCATAGCTTTCTTTTGCGTATCTACACATGCAGCCTGTATTTCAATATGTTCGTCGTGATATCCAAGAGGAATGCTTCTACCAACTGCATCGCAGCATGTAATAAATCTAACTATACTGCCTGACTTCGATATTTATTAAATAATTAATTATACTACTTAGGAATAATACTAATGGTAGTATGTACATCTCTAGTGGTATCTTAATTGGTCTGAACTTGGAACACGAAGGAGTATGAATTATGCATTTTATAATGATGTACATGTACTAGTAGTAGACTGAAGACAAGTCTGGTACATGTATTTGTACAGTTTTTTTCCCAAACAGACCTGCATTTATAATGGTCTATAATACAATTTAACATGAGTTTGAAATGACACATATCACAATTATGCTGGTAATTTCAAAGGGTACGAGTGTCAACATCAAATGAAAAATTCCAATTGATTGTGATGACTGCATGAATTTGTAATATATATTTTTTATTTAAAAAAGTGAGCTAGCTTAGTGCAGTACGTATGTGACATGTTACATCAATTAGTTCAACTCCATGCAATATTTAACTTCTTTTTTTAGATAAAAAAACATACACACACACACAGGAAATCATGGAGAATGGTTTGACAAATGGCAGTTCTGGAAGAGAGTGGAAGAGACCCGACCTCCCTAGCAAGTGTACCTATCATGTTGGGGCACCCATCACCGACTCTCCACATCCTCATCAAAAGAGGTTTGCTCTAGCTTGTATTTATTTTCTTAGAGGAAATCTAGGAAACCTTTTAAACTCAGCTTTTGAAATTCATGTACGAAATTTCAATTACTATTAGATGAATTCAGAAAATGATGTTTGAAATTTGTGAATATATTTTACCATATGTGTATATTTTCATTGGAAATTAAATTTGTTTTTTGGCACCTTTTCAGGTCTCCCAGACCAAAAATTCTGCCAAATATCTTATACAATATCGGAGACACACCCCTCGTCAGGATCAATAAGATAACTAAAAGCATGGGAGTGAAGTGTGAAGTTTGTAAGTACATAAATATATAACACTTTTATATGATAATTAATATAAATTTAACTGAACCAAGACCTTAGAGTAACACGTAAGACTAGTGCTTCAAATTGCCAAAACTTGGACTGGATGCAGTCCATTATCAGTTCTGTTTTATATAGAAATACTTTGCATTTCAAATCTGTATTTAACATTATAATAATTTTCAGTGGCAAAGTGTGAGTTCTTCAACGCTGGTGGCAGTGTTAAAGACCGCATTGGGCTGAGGATGATCGAGGATGCGGAGAGGGCGGGGATACTGAAGAAAGGGGACACTTTGATTGAACCCACATCAGGAAACACAGGTAAGTCTTCACACGCAAGTTAATATTCTGTATAATATTTGATATTATAGATTTAAAAAATATATGCATAGCAATTATAACTTCCTTTGCAACCTCTTAATTTCTAACTCTTACCATCTCAAATGAAATCCACCAGCTTATACCTTCCTTACAAGAGTGAAAGGAAACTCGAAAGCAGATTATAACATTATAATTTTCACAACAGTTTTGGGTTACTTGGTATATGATTGGTATGTGGACAGAAAGTGGTGAAACTTTCCAGGAAAATGAATTTTTGCTACATGCATATGGAGGTCTAGTACATAATCATACTTTATATGTCTTTAAAAAGGGTCTTATGTATGTATATACCACTATAAGAAAAAATTGTATAACATTGGTTATATGCTGGTTCATGGCATGGTTTCTCTACATTTAAATTTTTTCTTGAACCACAATTGAGTTGGATAAAGTTTCATGTAATAGGATTATAACAGTGATAATCTTTCTACTTTTTAATAATCTAAGTGAAATTGGGCTGAAGAAACTGTAACATTAAATATGTTAATATTCCAGGCATTGGGATAGCATTAGGTGCAGCAGTGAAGGGTTACAGGTGCATCATTGTCATGCCAGAAAAGATGAGCAAAGAAAAGGTAATTTAGATGAATAAATGAGCATTGGAGGAGAGTAGAGGCATGAAATATTACCCCCCCCCCCTTGCCCTCTTGTTTAGCCCTCCTAGGTATAATGCAAGGTACCAATTATTGAGCCTTTCATATCTAAAAATATACCATTTAATTAGGTTTCTTCAGGAAGTAATGGACAGAATTTTATTGATGAAATCTTGTTACACTTCATTTAGCTAAATATTTGTTTTAAATGCAGACTTGGATTTGAGAAAAATAACTAATTAGAGACAACAATAACTCTTTTTGCCAGTATATTTTGAGACAGTGTATTTTTCATTTACTCTTTCATGTTGAAAGCTTGAAATAGTATTTAGTGTGTGTGTGTGTGTGCGTGCGCGCACGCGCTAATAGTTTAATGATATCTTTACTCTTTGGTCAATGTGCCAAAACAATATCTAGAAAAGAAAGATCACATTTTATTACATTGTGTTTACTCTAACAGGTGGACGTGCTGAAGGCACTTGGAGCCGAGATCGTGAGGACGCCAACCAGCGCCAGCTTTGACTCCCCGGAATCTCACATCGGTGTAGCTCACACACTGTTGCATGAGATTCCAAATGCTCACATTTTGGATCAGGTAAACTATATAAGATGAAAACAATATGTAAGTTTGCTATTTGGAACCAGGTCTTGAACCTGTGAAGGCATTTGAGTTCTAGAATTTTGTATAACTAAAAACTTTGAATATGAGATCAGAATTTACTAGTAAAAAATGAAATTTGCAAAAATTAGATTGTCATTTTGAGAGTCGTTTTTATTTACCATGAAAGAACCATCGTATGTTTTATCCAATTAAATATCAGGATTTCAAGGCATATTATTTAGTTGTTGGAATGTTTAGTTACCAATGAATGCAACCTGTCATATTTTCCTAGTTTGTTCTGTTACCTGCATGTTGATTGGTTCATTACAGTACCGTAACCCTAGCAACCCTCTGGCCCACTATGATGGGACAGCAGAAGAGATAATTGACGCTTGTGATGGTATGTTTCTGTTTAAAGTGATTTTTGGCAGTTGAGGATGGTGGTTGCTGATTGGTGGGGATTGCAATTATTACTTTTCTTTGACACCCACATATCTGTGCAATGATATGATAACAACTGAACATACAAGAATGTCATTTGCCTTATTTTATTTATTTATATTAAATTTTTGTTCTTGTTTGTTTCTTCATGCTAGGTAATGTTTTCATTGAATCATCATATTTCGTGAAAGTGTGTGGATGCTCATGTATTGTGTTTGCATGGTCTCAGATATAAGTGTACATATTTTAACACATATATATCCAGGTTTACCAACTCTGCTTGTATGGATCATTTGCCTACTTATTTGTTTCAAAATGTTATTGTATTTTTATACCAGTCATATGACTCTCCTGATGGAATGCTAAAAGAGGCCTGTACAAAATATTACCACTTTTCTGAACTAGATTGTCTGTAACCCTTGATAATTTTTTCTTTTCTCCATCTTCCCCTCCCAGGCCAGGTTGACATGGTGGTGATCGGGGCAGGCACTGGAGGCACGTTGACAGGAATTGCCAGGAAAATACGAGAGAAATGCCCCAACTGCAAGGTACACAGGTGTTGGTCATTAAATCAAGACAAGTATGATTTGTTAAATTAATTTGCCTCAGCTTAGAATGGTTCTGGACCAAGTCTCCCCCCCCCCCCCCCCCATAAAAAAGAGTGAATGAATAAATTAGTGACAAATAAATAAATAAAAATTGTAAAAATGTAAATAAGTATCTTTGCAATCTATTGTTTTCCTCTTTTTTGTTCCTTTATAAATGTCCATTGCCACTGCTATTGACATATTTAGTAATACTGGATTGTTAGAATCTGAGGAATAATTACCAATTGAAGAATGGGGTCAAAGAGTTTTGCACCAGTGTGATTGTATTTCAGATTATTGGGGTGGACCCCATGGGATCTATCATAGCAGAGCCTGCAGAGCTGAATGACAGTGACACCAGTTTCTACGAAGTGGAAGGCGTTGGCTATGATTTCATACCCACAGTGTGCGAAAGAGCGGTAGGCAGCTTCAGATTTGAAATGTAGATTTTGAAAGAAAGTTTCTTTAGGCCACATTCAGAACAACGGACTAACTAGTCCATGGGTCAAATATGGCCGACCTACTTGAATATTTCCCCATGGGGAATCTATTCAGTGTCTATTTGGGGATTAGACAGCAAGCTAAGCTGAGAGACTTAATAAGAAACATATGTGTTAGCAGCCTTTTTTTCTGTATCTGACAAAGTTTTCACGCTAGAGATGTGATGGCTTATTATATTAATTGTTTGAAAGTGGTGAACTGGTAAACCGTGCTTTTCTTTCAGTGAAAAATGGAAGTAATGTCATTGAAAATATACTCAACCAGGGCCTGTCTTCTATTTGAAGTGAGACTGACACCAACGTATTCATAAAAATAGTTTGCCAAAGTTTTAAAATTAATAAGTTCGTTTTGTAATTTAAAGAAAAATATCAAAATTTATAAATCAGCTTGTTCTGCTTTTTGCTGTTCTGAAACATCATTATGTTTGAAAGCACATGATAAAGCATATTGGGATGTTGATAAGGTTTTATGATACTAAATTGGCATGTTTTCCTGCACTGATTTGTCTGGTTGTGGTTTCTACTGTTCCAGTATGTAGATCGCTGGTACAAGTCTCAGGACAAGGAATCGTTTGTGATGGCCAGGAGGATGATCAAGGAGGAAGGATTGCTGTGTGGTAAATATCATAACTAGAAGTTGGATCCTGGCATTGTTTTATCAAACTCAGACAGTTTGTAGGACTCCAATATCGAATGAATTGATTGTGCTTCTGTGCCTTGCTTTTTTGGCTCATTCTGACAAGACTTACTTATTAAATAGTAAATAGTATTTATAAGATTTTGATGATAGAAATTTTATTGATTTATTTATTTATTTATTTATTTATTTATCCTGTTCCAAATTCCCTAAATCTGTGTGTGTGGCCTCAAAATACACATAAAATAACATTAAGTAAAAAATTCAGATCATATGATATCTTAATGCTGTGAATCTCATCACTAGTGTTGATAACATGTTCATACTCTCAGGTGGCAGTTGTGGCTCCAACATGTATGTGGCACTACAGGCGTGTCAAGACTTTGGACTGAAGGAGGGCCAGCGGTGTGTGGTTATACTGCCAGACTCGGTCCGAAACTACATGTGAGTACAGCCTGTCCCAACTGTCTTTATAATTTAAATCATGTTTTTGTTTGTAAACTTGTTAATGGGATATTTAGAGGAAGTGTGGACAGACTGGGAGACTGGGTGTCCATATCAAAATCATTAAATTAGATTAACTACTTGAGACCACACTGGTGGTGAAAAAAAAACACATAAATAAGAACAAATAAGTGGGTCACAAATGTGTGTGCATGCACTCATACACGCACTCACTCACACACACCAGGTGGCAGTAGTTATAGAGTCACTGTGGTAATCTAATGGAGTGTTTGGACTCTAGGACCAAGTACCTGAATGACGACTGGATGATGGAGCGCGGGTTCATGAAGGAGAAAGACGAAGTGGACCCCGGCAACCTGTGGTGGTGGAACCTTAAGGTCAACGCCCTGCCTCTTCACGCCCCGGTCACAGTCCTGCCCACGGTCAGTATTAAAGACACCCTGGACTTGCTGGCCAAGGAGGGGTTTGACCAGGTCCCTGTGGTGGATGAGTCGGGGTGAGTGAACAGATGGACAGCGCACTGGATGAGTAGTCCAGCAAATATGAGTAGATATGGGGGCAATATACTTTTGTGTGGATATCATTGGTTTATGGTGTTTATTTTGTAGATAAGTGTTTCATTTGCAAGATTTTGTCTCTGATTTGTATTTTAATTGTGGCACTTGTCTTTTGATTAGCTGAAGTTACAAAGCACAGACAACATTCTTATCCAAACACAAAAGTTCTCTTATATATACCCATCTAAACTGAAAGGTTAATAAAAGGCCCATGCTTGGTCAAAGGTGTTCATTTTTATGTCAAAGACTGACTTGTAATTAATTTTCTTCCATTTCTTTATACACAGAGACATCATCGGCATGTTGACGTTGGCACACATTCACTCCCAGGTGTTGAGGGGCAAGGCCACCACCGCAGACCCCGTCAGCAAGGTCATCTTTAAGCAGTTTAAACAGGTCAGTTACAAGGCTCTATCAGGTACACACAGGGCTCTGAATAAGTCCCAAACCTTGCATATCAGGGATGATAATTTTTCTCCTTTTTTATGTGTAAACGAAGGTTGTTTCTAGGCTGTTGTGATATTTTTTATGAATATGTACGAAATGTAAAGACAGAGAGGTCTTTTCATCATGTAGTAAGTATAACATGCACCCCTCCCTGCATATAGCAGGAGTAAAACATAGGGTGTACTTAAGAGCATGACTTCATCCTTGGTCCATCACGTTTTTTTTTTTTTTTTAGTGTACAAACATAAAAATGTTTTTAGGGTAAGGAAAACGAGGAAACAGAAAACAACTCAGATGGCATGAGTTATAGATGAATTAGGCATGCAAAGACATACAATGTAAATTGTTTATCATAACAAAGTATTAGATTAATGTATATATGTCTTCTTAAATATCCAAAGACATTAGGAAATACTAAGTTTATAACGGTCCAAGTTCAATTGCATTGCATTTTCAGAAAAGAGAACTGTGTTTGCTTAATTTCCCTTTATTGTAAGAAATTTATTCATATAGAAATAATTATTTTTTTTAAATTTTTTGCTCACTAGGCTCCTCAGGTATATATTCATTTCTCCCCACTGTTTTGAACTTTGCCGTGCTATTGCTTTTGTGTTCAGACATTTTTATGGAGCTTTTGTAACTTTTATTTATGAGGCTTTTCACCCTGAACTGTGTATTCTTTTTAGCCAGCTTATCACATACAGCATTTTTGAAAAAGCTACAAGGCTAAAAATCTGTCACAACTAAGTCTTTATAAAATTTATAAAGTATTTGTCAAAAAAAAATGATGAGCTTAAAGCACTGGCATTTGTAGTAATAGTGCCTATACGGTACCCTGGATTTCATATTTTAACTTAGTTAGGTTGTGGAGTACTAAAACTTTTCAAGTGTAGAAAAAATGTGACATGGGAAGGTTGACTGAAACGTACACTGATACGTCAGAGTTGTGTGGAAGGCACCATTTTTTTCACGTGCCCCGTAACATGTCTTTACCTGGAGTAGAGGAAGGTGACATTGTTGGCTTAGCTTTGCTGAAAACCAACTAATATTATATAACCAAGATGATGGTTGGGCTTGGCTTCAACTTCTTACCCAGGTTGGCCTTGCAATTCTTTTAATTTAACTTAAGGGACAGATTGGAGCACAGTTTATTCATGACAAGAGTTATGACTTTTCTGGTGATGTAGTATATCTAGTTGGGCAGTAGCAGTTAATGTCTGCATGAGTTTTGTAATGTTAGCCCTGATGTAAAAAAATAACTTTTTGGTGAATATTATAACTTTTTCTTTCTAAATTTTTTTTTCTGTGTAAGACTTGCATGACTTTGTAGTAAACTATGGGTTTCTGAGTTGTGTCTTCCCCATTGATATAGTTTGTGCTGCACTGTAAATAACATACAGTAGGTTCTAGTCATAATATGTTGTAAACCTTACAAATCCACTAATTGTTCATGTGGAAAAAACTTGATAAAGTGATCTTTTACAAAACACGAACCAATTTTCTGATTCTGAAGTGTTGTAGCTGTGTTAAGACTACTGTATGTTTCCTGTTTCTTTTTAAGTTGTATGTTTTTATTTGACAGTGTAATATCTCTGAAGGAGACAATTTTAAGGCAGAATGAAAATGTTGCATAGACATACAAAATGAGAAGTTACTGCAGTAATAAATTTCTGCTTTTCGTAGTATACAGTTTGTCAGTACACTTGGATTAATATTGGATATACTATTGATTTTGTCAAGTATTACAATAAAAACAAAGAGGACTAAAAAGCTAAAGAAAAGAACATATTATATGTGAAGGATCTTTTGTTTCATTACAGATTTTTATTGACCTATTTTTTTTCTTAAATTGCTGTGTTCTCCAGGTGCGTTTGGACACATCACTGGGCAAGCTGTCCCGAATGTTGGACACTGACCACTTTGTCCTGGTGGTACATGACCAGAGGCAGTGTAAGTGTGGACAAAATTCAATATTATAATGTGTCAGTTATCAGCTGTCCAGTTTATAATTTTATGATCTAACTTTTGTTCCAAAACTTTTGGAGTTACCTTTGAGGCTGAGGTGCTGAACAATCTGACAGTGATTGTGATATTGAATTATGTTTTTCAAATGTCTTTCATTTTGTTTTCTGTGTTTTTTTAGCTTGTATCATTGTTTGTTTTTAAATGAGCCAGGAATAAAATAGTTTGATTTAATCAGAATACTGACAGATTGAAATCATGTCGATATCAAGACTTGGTACACAACACTTACTTGAGTTGCCTATTTGAAGTTGTGCTGCAATTAATAGAATGATAAAATGAAGGTTTCCCTTAATTGGAATGTCTTATTGTTACTCAAAAACTTGATTTGGGTCACAATTGATGTACTGTGTGAAATTAGTGGTCATTTTTAGTCACTGCTTTAAAAAAATTATGTGAAAAGTATGTAAAGTACCCCAAAAGGTTTCATAAACATGCAGTGACTTGAAATTATATAGAATTTAGTGTAAAAATGTTTGATTTTTTTTTTTTTTGTAGTGGTGCTATTATTTAATATTTACCATGTATTACATTGATGTTACAGATGAAGGCAATGCCACAGAGTCTAAGAAGCAGATGATCTTTGGCATTGCAACCAGGATCGACTTGCTCAGTTTCATCACCCGTAACAAGGATATGTATGTCAGCAATGGGGTGTAAGATGTACCAGAGAAGACGTCTCTTCTAATACTATGAGCAACACAGCATAATTCACCTTGTTATAGGTGTTAGATTTAGATTTTAGAAATCATTTTTTACATAGTAAGATCATGTAATTTCACGTCAATTCACTTGCGCTTCATGGTGTGTTATTTATAGATTTTTCACTTACTCCTCCACATTTCATTCATAATATGGCTATATCTGCCTGGTATCACGTGCATGTGCAACAACATATGAAGTAATATTTGAAATTACTTAGAACTACAAGTTGTTGCTCTTACTGTGCATCATTTTGTTTCAGAAATTCTTTGCTTTTCTTCACCATTCTATTATCTCTAGTGCAGCTGCAAATTGAGATGTTGTTATTGTGTTTTAATTTACAAGGTTTCACAGCTGTTTCCCCTCAGCATAATCACACAGTTAAAGTCACTAGTAGATTGAATAACATCATTCACCACCCAGTAGGAATGCTATAATTTTAAGAAATTATGACTTAATAAAATACAGCATGTGTACAATTCACAATTCTCCCCCATTGAAAAGACTGAGATATTACTGTTACAGTAGTTGTGCCCCATGCTTTACATTGTAGCATTTCAATAACTGGACTATGAGCATTTTTAACTTAATGGCATGTTAAAACAGACATTCCACATTAATTTATCACTTCTCATGTGTAGCATAATAGTGACAGAGTTAACCCTCAGCTTGGAACAAACAAAATGCATAAAAAAACTGAAATATTTGTAGGTTTTGGCACAGGGCCCTTTTTTTTTTTTTTTTTTTGACAAAAATATTTAATAGGTTTCATTTAAATTGAAAAAGAAACTTAAGAATAAATGGAGTTGAATTGTCGAACATGTTACGAGGTTGATTATTTACATGAACTTGTAGTATCACAGAGGGTCTTTAGGGTTAAACGGTCAAGAAATGAGAATTTTGTTGTTACCGGTGAAAATGATTTCACAGTCTGGAATGTTAGAAAGGTATGAACATCTTTCAAATGGTATAGTTCAAATTCTATTTAAAAAGTACTTGCTTTAGGGCTAAGGGTTTTAGAAAGAATTATCATTTGTGATGTATTATTAGGTAAATGTTAAGAATTTTTTTTTCGCTTTGAGTTTTTGTTACGTATAATATATATTTCAGGCATATTGTACTCTATCATATATGATTGAAATGTGACAATATTTAAAAGATTTATAGGTAGAATTTGAAAACAAGTGTTAATGAATTATTTGTGATATGTTTCTGAAACAAAAAATTCAATTGTCAGAATCACCAGCTCATTTGTGACTTAATTGTTTACAAGAAGTTTGCATTCCTTTTCTTTATTATATAAGGTGTTTATTGTCAAATTTTTCTGATATAAATATTCCACATTTTCTACTCAGTGTAGTATTTTGTTTTTAGTTTGAGGCAGTTTGAGATTTTTATTTTGAAGATTTTTTTTCTTTAAGTCCTGCAATGCTTGTTAATTTATACCATTAAGGAAAGGGATATAATTTATTTTGCATAAGCTACCAGTTAAGTATTATTATCAATTATTTGGTTAATTGGTTATCACTCTATGAGTCCTGTTACAGCATTTTTCCCCTCAATGACATTTTCCAGATCACATTTAATTATTTCTAATGTTGCGTAACCTATAAGAAAGGAAAGTGAATATAATAAATAGCACCGCTGGATTGGAAGGACAAGAAAATTGCTCGAAGATGCATTAAGGAAGAAGGAGATCCTATGGAGGTGGAAAACGGACAAGGTCTTTTTGTTTTATATCATGTAGTGCAATGAAGGTACACAAAATGTAACTGATACCTATACACTGTCAATAAATAAGGCACCTTTCTTTGGGTGCCTCACTCCACAGCCTTCTGTTACAATGTAGTTCTTGAAATCTACTTGTTATTTACACTTGTAGTTATTACAATTACTAAATTGGTACTTTAGCTTTTTCCTTCAATATTACTTGGGCACAACAGTTTTCTGATCTAAAAAATGTATATTAACATGTTCAGCAGATCATGGGACTTGGTCATTCTATATTCTTTGTTTGATTAAACTGTCAGAGTTATGGTCCCACTGTACTGTATGTCCATTGTGATGTTGCTGGACAATTTTACTATTAAGTGCGCGTAAGTATGCTTGATTAAGTTTGCTTATTTATGAACTGGTAGGGGTTGTTCCAGCCAGACTATATCAGTCATTACACTTGAAATCAAGCCATTAGGTTTCATAGGTAAATAAAATGAACCCAATAAAAAAAACACCTGTGCGGGATTGTTTTAGAGAAGACAAGATGTGATTTTTCCTACCCTAAAGCGCTACCACCAGGTTTCTGTAGAACCGAGATATTTTGTCCTGTCTATAAATTCCTGAGACATATCTTTGACCCTTATAAATAGGGTTATTATCATTAACACTGCCCACAGATAAAAGCAAATCGTCGTTTACTGCTCATTTTATTAAATTTCTGGTGCCCATAGCTTGTACATGCATATTTAACTTTTTTTCTCTTCTTTTGTTTAGCTATACTCTTCCTCGATAAAAATTTATTCAAAAGTAATCTGCAGCACACATCTATATACAATGGAGTACAGGTGTTCCTTGATACAACTGCTCTGTCCGCACGTGTTAGTGTAAGGGAACAGCATATTGATATATGGAGGCGGTAAACACGTGTTTGTATTTTGAAAATTAGAGATATTATTTTAAACGAATTATCGTAAATTTCACCGTGACAATTGTCACAAAACCTTTGATATGGCTGACTAAAGCAATGACTTTTAACAGACACTGTTGTCCCCTTTGCCCCTAACACTATCACTTTACGGAACTGAAATACCCAAACCCTAATTATTGCTAACCTGAGTGACCTTAAAAAGATAAGACAGGCTAAAACGCGGCATGTCGGTAGGGGCATGCCTTCGGAGTGGCGTGATTAAGGAAGGGACCTACATTGTATTTCGAACTTTGGCTATATGTCATACATATTTAATTTTTAGGAACCTGTGAAGACCCCCCTCCAGGTGCTCACCTGAGACAGGTGACACAGCGTTTAGGTGCCAATGAAGACCAAAATGTGACATATACCTGCAACAGCCAACACAGGCTTTCAAGTCAACGACACGTCAACGGTAAAGAGCCTAACTTGCCAAGCCGATGGTACATTTGACCACAGTTTACCCAGATGTGTTCCCATTTTATGTGACCTTCCGCTTGATAAAATAAACATCAATTCTCCCAGCAGGGGGCCTTTCGTCTACGGGCAGAATGTGACATTTACTTGCATTCCTGGATATCATTTTATTGGTTATGACGTCACCTCGTCATAAAAGATATAAAAGATATAAAATATTTCAATATGAAACATCTAGAATTCATTCTTAGATTCTTAGCCAGCGATGATCTCGTTGAAAATGAAGGAGATATTCTGGTGTGACGTGACAAGTCCCCAATGATAGAGAGTATGCGTGGTTCCCTTTAATTTATACAGAAAAGCCTCGCCCTAGATTTCGACCCACTTACGTCATGCTAACCCTAACCTGTATAATTAAATGGAAGGTGGACTCTGTTACACGACCCTCAGTTTCGTCACACCGGTATTCATTTTCTGCTCCTTAAACGTTTTCCGTAAACAAGGATTTGCAATGTTGTATTTCGTTTCGATTCAGAAAACAGAATTCCGCCTCTCAGGAGTCCAAGGTCGTTAACATGGATCAATTCGCCTCCTGGGGGTTAAACCAGAACAGTTTAGGTCCACCAGACAGTGCTGCTAGTGAACACGAGTATGTAACTCTGGAGGCCAGAACTACGTCAACAGCTGACCACGTGACAGAAACTCATGAAGTCAATGACAGCCATTATACTGTACTTGACACTGCAACAAACAATACAAATTACAGGCACCCAGCAGTTACTGGAATATATCAGAATACGATTTAAGTTTTTGTGCGGAATTACTAAACAGCATCATATGGCACTAATTTTTGTGGAATGGACGGACTAACTCGGAATTCTGGAGGATTCCTCTCCTGCACAGGAATACGTTTCACAAAAGAACGGAATCGGCCCGTCCCTGCATTTTAATAAGATTTTTTTTTTTTTTTTTTTTTTTGCTATTTCTATTTTAAGAGGTCTTTTTTAAGTCTGAATTGAGAAAGGTAAATAACTGTTCGGAGTGTAACGATCTAAAATATGACGTCGGGACATTTCTATGCCCTTAAGATGTGCAGCTACATTTGCGAAAACATTTACACCCAGTTGTTCCACCATTCAGTGCATTTAAAGATTTTGGGGTTAATTGCATGTTAAATTTCACGTAGGTAAACTTCCATCATATTTCGATGAGTCTTCAGTATTTCTTATTCCGCACTCTATCAAATTGTGCTCATGTAACAAACTGGTCTAATTAACCGATTTGCTCAATTTTCAAGGCACCGAGTTTGCTAAGCACTGCCAAGTAGATTTAGATAGCTTCATTGACGAGTAATTCGGCACTCCTAAAACAACAAACAATGCTCAGTGTTTTCCTTTTATTCAAGTTCAACGGAATGAAAACGTGATACAGGACAAACATCAATAACACGAGATGGAAACGACTAATAAATATGATTGTAGAAACGGATTCAGTGTCTTTTTTTCTATATTTAGAGACAGACCTTATCTAGGTCTTTAACTTAATGTTATCTTAAAACAATAAATAACATTTAAACGAATACAGTCTTTGATATGACAACAATGTAACACGAAGTCCCTGTCTATGCCGTATTTGATTAAACTGGAATGATCACATCCGTCCCTCAGTATAAACTTTTCAAGTTTAGTAGTATCTATTTACGCCCATAAATCAAAAGATAGTGCTTACTCATTAATATATAATACTGGTATGTGCTGTACACATTTACGATATTTCTTCCTGTAAACGAGGTAATCAACATATTGAAAAGCATATTTACGATTGTCTTAGAAAATGGTTAATGAGAAGTAAATCGTTCAAAAACTTTCATGGATTTCAAGCAACGATAACGAGGTTTTCAAGTCCAAAACTAAATGTATCCAATTTAAGAATTTAAATACACACAAACAAAGAGACGAAAGGTCTGTGTGTGAAGAGCCAGCATTCCGTCAGTAGCATTTAATCGACCTCCTCGATGGTTGGTCCTCCAGAGCCTCCTGTGGACTGGCTCTCGCCGCCAGCGCCGCCGGCCCCTGGGAAACCTCCAGGCATCCCTCCGGGCATCCCACCTGGCATACCGCCAGGGGCGCCACCTGCTCCCTGATAAAGCTTGGTGATGATTGGATTGCACGTTTTCTCCAGCTCTTTCTGCTGGTGCTCGAATTCCTCTTTCTCCGCAGTCTGAAAATTTTTTGATTATTTCTTTAAGAAATCATTTTAACGTCCACATTACAAAAGTCACCACTGACATTAAAAAATTCATTTAAAAAATATTACAAACGGAAAATCCACACACAAGACCCCACCACTGGTCTTTCTTTTCATTAACATATTTGCTTCTTCTATTAATTACTGTTCTTTAAATAAAAAAAAAAAGAACGGTCGAAAAAAGCTAATCCAAACTGGAGTACCTCACGTTAAAAAACCTTGCAATTAGATAAGAAAAAATTAGTTTTTCAAAATGAAAACAATTAAATAGCACAGTTTTTCCCTATCCGCCTAATTCTCTGTGAACAGTTCTGCGGCCCTCACCTGGTTGTGGTCCAGCCACGCAATGACCTCGTTGCACTTGTCGACGATGGTCTTCTTGTCGTCCTCGCCAATCTTGTCCTTCAGTTTCTCGTCCTCCACCGTGGACTTCATGTTGAAGGCGTAGCTCTCCAGCCCGTTCTTGGCGGATATTCTGTCCTTCTGTTTCTCGTCCTCCTGCTTGTATTGCTCTGCCTCTTGGACCATCCTGTCGATGTCGTCCTTGCTAAGGCGACCTGGAACGTCGACAGGAACACAAATGTATCATAAAATATAGCCATAAAACATTATACTTCATTTTAACAATTAAAGTCAACCGCAAGGAAGTAGTTAATGATAAGCCTTGGTTCAGATCCCTTTTTTTGGGGTCTGCAAAAAAACATATTGAACTTCGATAAATTTTTTACATTTACAGGTATAAAAATTGCTAAATTAGATAAAAATTGTTCACGTTTTAAGCAGTATCACTTTGTCCGTAGAGTTTGAAGCAACAATTCGAAACCAAAGAATATTTTTAAATAAAAACAAAAGCGAAACCAAAGTGATAACTTGTCTGACGGTGGCAATCACCTTTGTCGTTGGTGATGGTGATCTTGTTTTCCCGACCCGTGCTCTTGTCGGCGGCAGAGACGTTCATGATGCCGTTAGCGTCGATGTCAAAGGTGACCTCAATCTGCGGCACGCCTCGCGGGGCGGGTGGAATGCCCGTCAGCTCAAACTTCCCTAGAATGTTGTTGTCTTTGGTCATAGCTCTCTCTCCTTCAAACACCTGGAAATAAAGGTAAAGATCAATATGAATAAACATTTCATCGCCAAAAGGCTTAGGGAGAAAATTTACTTCAACACATAGCTTTTATACAGTGCGTGGTGAGTTTCATGAACACTTTTTGTGAACAAGATTAGACCACATCAGCCTTACGACCCTTTGTAAAATCAATCCAATGTGAAACCAGAGAACTTGGTCCAAGTTCGACCGGTTACTAATGCCGAATTTAGCTGACACTCAATGTAATTAATCATACAAACATAACCAACGACGATCTATTCAAACAAACAGAGAAAACAGTTGCACGGTATACAGTTCCGCCTGCGTGTAACTTCTTACAGCGATCACTAACCAATCACCATCATCATATAAACACTGACCTGAATGAGCACACCGGGCTGGTTGTCAGAGTAGGTCGTAAAGGTCTGCGTCTGCTTAGTAGGGATAGTAGTATTCCTCTTGATGAGGACGGTCATGACGCCGCCGGCGGTCTCGATACCCAGGGACAGCGGGGTGACGTCCAGCAGGAGCAGGTCCTGGACCTCCTCGGACTTGTCTCCGGACAGGATGGCCGCCTGAACAGCTGCAACGAGTAAGGGCTTGGTTGGAATCCATGCAGAAAATACATGATAAATTTCTGACTGCCTTCTCGGAACTGAGAAGGGAGGGTAGTTCAGACATGTTGTTATGAATGTGTGAAATAAATGAATTGCTGAAAGTTTATATCCCAAGAATCCAAGAAGTGTATTTTCAGGATCAGAAGTATAACTGCTGGATTAATATTCATAAATCGTTTGCTGAATTCCCATTAAATTGCATTGCATGAAGGCTCTAAGAACGTGTCTCCAAATAATCAGGTTTCTTAGCCATGTTTCAATACATTACAAAGACAAAGAACCAACTGTTAACTTTTAAATCAACCCCTGTATAATAACCGATTACTTTTCTGTACTACTGAAAAACTCTACATACCAGCGCCATAAGCCACGGCCTCGTCTGGGTTGATACTCTTGTTCAGCTCCTTGCCGTTGAAGAAATCCTGGAGCAGCTTCTGGATCCTGGGGATACGGGTGGAGCCACCGACCAGGACGATGTCGTGGATCTCTCCCTTGCCGAGCTTGGCGTCGCGCAGGGCCTTCTCGACCGGCTCCAGCGTGCTGCGGAACAGGTCCGAGCACAGCTCCTCGAAACGAGCACGGGTGATGGTGGTGTAGAAGTCCACGCCTGGGAAATGGAAAAAGATGACGAGGCGTTTCAATACCTTCAGGGGTGCAAAAGTAAATTCAGACCAAATGACGCTATAAAACTGAGGAATAACGACGGTTTTAACTCTCAAATGAAGAGTTTTCTCATGACTTGGGTCTTAAAGAAATACCAGTCTTTCACAGACAATCATACAAAAAACGATTTTCTTCCTTTACCTTCAAACAGAGAGTCGATCTCAATGCTGGCTTGGGTGCTGGAGGACAGGGTGCGCTTGGCACGCTCGCACGCAGTTCGGAGACGGCGCACGGCACGCTTGTTCTCGGACAGATCCTTCTTGTGCTTGCGCTTGAACTCCTGGGTGAAGTGGTTCACCAGCCGGTTGTCAAAGTCCTCTCCGCCCAAGTGGGTGTCCCCGGACGTGGACTTGACCTCGAAGATGCCGTCCTCGATGGTCAAGATGGACACATCAAAGGTGCCGCCTCCCAAATCGAAGATCAGCACGTGACGCTCTGTGCCAACCTAGGGATAAATACAAAATGTAATACTCGTTCAACATAATCCACTTTAATCTGTAAATACATATTTTTTTTCTTTTAAGATAATTGCTCAATTAATAAGGTGCATAAATTCAATGCCCTCTTAACTATTGTATTGTATCCATTACATTGTTTGGCATTTCATATCAGCAAGCATGTAAATAGAAAGAAAAGAAAAATCGAAATCTACACGGCCTAGCAATATTAAGATTAAATTAATTTCTACGAAATCAAACTAGTTTGGTACAAAAAAAAAAAAAAAAAAAAAAAAAAAAAAACGGAACTAAAAAAGATTACTCCTTGTTTGTTTCCTGATAAAACTGGCAACAATAAGAAATTCAATTCATCAAGTGCTCCATAATATCCATTATCATTATTTTTTTCCTTGTGCAAATGTGTATAATCTCATTGGTAATATTTGTAGTCAAATTTCCCCAGAGATTTGTGTGATAAATTCATAATCCCATTCCCAATTTCCCACAAATCACTCCTTCATATGGTGACAATGTGTCCTAATTGACCATCACAAGTTATGATTGTTCGCCTCTGTTTTTCCACATTTTTGTATGAAGCACAGGGGTCAATCAATGGTCCAGAGAGGTGCAAGCATCTTAAAATCATTTTGAAGCTGGTGTTCAACTTCCAATCTGTTTAGTTCAAAACCAATCAAATTTGGTCCAAGATGTCAAATGATAAACTCTGCAAGATGTGCCTATTTTTCCTGCAGACGTGTTTGGAGCAATTACATTCAAAAATCCCAATGGAGATTTTAAAGTTTCCTCCCACTTATAAAGACTGACACAACAGTTGAACTTTAATTTGTGGCCTTAGTCAAAATAATGATAATCACAGGTAATCTCCAAATTTTAAACAAATTTTATTTCTAAAATAATTTTTTGTTGAAAAAAAACAGACTACAAATGGCTAATCTAGGCTACAACAGTGTGTACACAAGATGAAGACTTGCCTGTTGCTGCGTCTGAAGAGGGAGCCAAGTGTCAGAGAAAAATGAGAAGAAAAAATGCACTATTACTAGCCTGTAGTCTACAGTACTCTGACTCTGTAGAGAAATGTGTTCTAAAGCTCGTCAGACCCAGTTAATTAAATAAATAGCAATTTGCCATCACAAGCCAGAATGTCATATTGACCACACTGCAAGGCACACACAGAATGTAGACAATTGCAACAGAGTGCTACTTCAACATGCTCACACATTAGCCCTCCTCTCCCTGTTTAATATTTAGTATGTTAAATAACCATGTTAACAGTGCACTAGCAATTGTTCAAAATTGTTTAGGAGACCATAGTAACTACACAAACCAACAGTCTTCACTAAATAATAATGATAATAATAACTTTTATCTCATATTCACCAAACTCACCTTCTTGTCCAACCCGTAAGCAATGGCGGCAGCCGTGGGTTCATTGATGATACGCATTACGTTCATGCCAGAGATTGTGCCAGCGTCTTTGGTGGCCTGGCGCTGGGAATCATTGAAATAAGCTGGGACTGTGATCACAGCATTGGTAATAGTCTGGAAGTCCGGAAAGAAACATATCAGACAAATTTTCTTATTTATAACTAAGAGGTAAATTTAGTTAAGTGCTGTCGAGACATCATCAACTGTTCATACAAAAAAAACTCCACCTCAATAACTGGCTTCAATATCACATCTTAGGTTTCAACAGAGGTGTCATACCTTGCCCAGATATGCTTCAGCAGTCTCCTTCATTTTCACAAGAACCATTGAGGAAATCTCTTCTGGGAAGAACCTCTTTTTCTCGCCTTTGTGTTCTACCTCGATCTTTGGCTTTCCACCGTCACTGACCACATGAAATGGCCAATGCTTCATGTCTGTTTTTACAACCTCATCCTCAAACTTGCGCCCAATCAAACGTTTGGCATCTGAAAACATTTTTATTTTATATTTTTACTACAGAAATTCAGTAGCTATATAACAAAAAGATAACGGCCTACAATTTCATTCTACTTTCTATTATTCCATAAATGCCTAAGCCACTTTCATGTACAGACTCAATGTACCTGGTATCATCTGATAACTGTAACTGTCATCCCAGGCTCTGTTGTCATGAACTTAACAAGATTTTTTTTATTGTTAACCTGTAAGTGTTACTTTTTATTCTCAATGACTCATAGGACTAAAAATACAGTTTGAAAAACAGCCTTATTAATTACTTTTTCTTGTTAATATATTGTAAGGAAACTAACAACTTAAAATTTTTGTTTAGTTCAACAAAGCTGGGGTAGTGTTAGCAATTTTTCTGCTTAGCTAAATCACCACATTTTTGTCAATTTTTTATCAAAATTGTCAGAATTTGGCTACAGCAAGTCAAATCGGGCACTTTTTCTTTAGCCAATTTAAGTCAGTTTTAGCATGGCTAAATTGGCGTGTTTGAGCGCTACCCCAGACAAAGTATTGTTTAAATTACATCTTTGCAGTTACGCTTTATTCCACCACTGCTACAGACAAGGTTTATATAAAAACACTCACCGAATACCGTGTTTGTTGGATTCATGGCCACTTGATTTTTGGCAGCGTCTCCAATCAGACGCTCCGAGTCTGTGAATGCCACATAGCTGGGGGTGGTACGATTACCCTGGTCATTGGCGATGATCTCTACCTTTCCATGCTGGAACACGCCCACACAGGAGTAGGTTGTGCCCAGATCTATGCCAATGGCGGGTCCTCCTGCTGCTGGCTTACTCATAATGAATCTGAGGATGTTCAAAAGATATATATTTAATGAAGTTTTTCTAGGATAAAATATTATGGGACTTGGACAGGCTTGTGTGTACCTGTATCATTCAAGCCAATAAATTTCCGACAATGGAAACATTAGTTTACCAGTTAATTTATTTCTCTTCAAGCCCCCTTTGAGTCAATTAATCTATGTAACCATAAATATCTAACATTATCTAAATCCTGTCATATTTAACGTCAATAAGAACCTAAAAGAATAATTTCAGACCTAGTTTCACTTTCACAAGTCAAACAAGTAAATCAGTAATCTGGATTTAAGACTTAACACCAAGAGTCTGATAATCATTAAATATATAACCCTTTGTTCTCTTAGCAAATCAGTTATTTATGTGTAAATAACCATATGTGGACTTTGAAACAGGAGGAGTCAATAGTTCTTGATCCATCTTTCTACTAACTGGGCACGTTCTGCTTAGTCATGCCGTTAACAAAGGCGGAACAGAAAAATCTAGAATTGGATATTTTTTAATTTGAAAATGACATGACTGTGTTAACAAATTATGTGATCAACGATTATTGGTGGTCAGCGATTTTAGACTTCAAACAAATGATTGAACTCAAGATTACCCCACCCCTTTTTCAATAAGATATCCCTGATTGATAATCATTTACCACGTTTCTACCACGTGACCAACCGCGTGAGATCAATTTTTCTCTCGAAAAGAGAAGTGAAACCGATACCACGGAAAGAATTCAAATCAGTATGATTCCTTCTTGGATAAGAATATGCAGATCATGTAACACGTTTCAATTTTCAAATCCATCACATTTCAATGTTCTCTGCGATAAAAACAATCGATCGATCGATTAATTTTCCTCGTTCTTTGTTCATTTATCAACCGGCAAAGTGACCTTACTAACCGCTACCAACCGGCGTTTTGCAAAATCTGACAGTGTAATTCTGAATTGCCGTTAAAATCTTCGTTAGGCTTAATTAAAAATCAAATTCTGAGCTCACCTGTGATGATTTAATGGAATGAACTTGAATTAAAGGAACTCTACACGTCTCCCAGACTACTAGTCTTTCTTGATGAATGGTTACCCACGAGGTTAAAGTTTAGCTTTATACTCACAGGAAGTGACGCAGGTAGAACCTTCTGGAAGGTTCCAAATAAGGTGTAATCTGTTCAATAAGAAATTTAAATAATACCCACTAAATCAAGATAAATAATTAATTATTGAAGAATAATATCTTATTCATAATAGATTTTTTATCTTAGTATTATATTTTAATTATGATTTGGGTTAAATGCTGAAAATTTATCTTCATATTTACTTTATATATTTTTTAAATAAGACCTGCAAATCCAAAGGTGAAGGCCACATACCTGTATATTGGCAACACTAATTTGAAGGTGTCTTTTTAGCTGTCTGGATTCCTGGCCAAAAAATCATGCGTTTTTTGTGATTGTTTAAATATTCCGAAATTGAAGAGTAAATGGGATGTGGGGCCAGTACTGCAAATCAGGTAAAATTTCAAAAGAAATTTAGTTTGTCTACAGTCTCTTGTCTCGTTCAGAGCAGGGAATTATATCGATATAATTCCCTGGCCTAAATAACCTGCAAATTCCTAGTAGCTTCTCATTTTTTCTAAGTCAGACCTATCTGTCCCCCCCTCCCCCCCCCCCCAAATGCAAGGGGGGCGTAACAATAGTCCGAAGATTCAATTGTCCGAAGGTGAACCCTTGATTAAAAATCGATGAAATCAATGTTACCACTTTTCGGACCAATTAACTTTCGGACTATCGAAACGCCCCCAATGCAAGTACAGGTACTAGGTGTCAGTGTTTCCTTTTGAATGCCGGGAATGACTGTGGTGATCTAATATGATCATGGTTTTTTATACAGCTTAGTTTATTTAATCAGAAATGGTATTATATTTATCGCCGAATCCAAGTGGGGCGAGCATGTGAGTAGGAGTCGGTACAGAAACCATGACATCAATCTGCAAACTGCATTTACTGCAAAATTCTAGTTCTCCATTCATGTCCTGTAGCACCACTGCCATGTCATGAGACTGTACAGTACATATGAGATGTCATTGGGGCCATTTAGAATAGGTGATCCAAGTACTAACCAGTTGTTTCAGCTTTGCCTCCACCGTCCTTCTCCATGTGGTCTTAGGTCTGCCACTATAACTGTATCGCTCTGGTGTCCAGTACATGACTACTTTTGTGGTGGAACTTACAAGTCCTTTCTCAGCACATGGCCAATTCATTTCCATCTCCTTGTCTTGATTATTTCATTCATGACCTTCTGGTAAGATTTTTTTTTCTGCAGATCTTCATTAGATATACTATATCATACAGTCCTTGGCCTCTTCTTCAAAAAGGTCCATAGCACATGCAATCTTTATGAATTTCACTCATCCAATATTACAATTAAAATAACAGTCACTGTGGTTGTGACTTCAGGTTGCTCACAAGTTGGTTCATGTGACCAGCTGTACTGGCCCTGAGACTGACCTCCATGTGACCAGTGAAAACCAAGCTGACAGCACAACTCAGAAAACAAATAAGGTAATTATAGACCCCGTTCCCATATTTAGATTGATCTAGCAGGATCAACCCATCTCCAAGGGGTTTCTCACTAAATTGCACTCAGCTTAAATGGCTTAGATGTCTGGCATGCCTACTAAAGCTGCTAAACGATAGTTGATTACCTCCTAACAGCTTCAGTAGGCATGCTAGACATCAGAGCCACTTAAGCTGAATGCAATTTAGCGAGAAACCCCTCCAAGATTGGTCAATCATGCTAGATCAATCTAGGTATAGGAATGGGTCATAGAAATGTTAAACAAGGAGTTGAACTTCTAAACCATAAATATGTTGAGTAAGCAAACCCAGTTAAGTTATTTAGTAGACATATTATTTTGTATGTAATTCTGTACCTAGTTCTCGTGATTGCTCCCTTACTCAACATGTATGTTGTCTTGGGTTTGCCGAATTAGTCAGGCTTGGGAATTCAACCCCAATGGGATCACTTAAAGATGAAATGCTCTTATAGCCTTTTAGAGGGATATTTTTTGCTGGAAAAAAACTTTGAAACAAATTAATGATAAATGTGATGTAAAATATAGTAGAAAAATATCAAATTACTAGAATCATCTTGATTTAGTGATAAAAAAAGCATACATGCCTCACTTAGACCATGTTGAAAATTTTTTGAACAAAGAAATGTTGAAAATTCTAACTGTGCTGCAAGCTTACTAGTATGGTCCTGATGATATCTAGATCTTTGCAGCCAAGGTTTTACAGACACAAATATATCTCCTAAACTTTTAAGTTCTAAAATACATGATATTGGGGCACATCTAGGTGTTTCAACAGTTTTTCATTGCCCAGAACAACTATGGCAATGAAATTTAAAAAGAAAAGCGTATAATTATTGATATGCAAAAAGTTATTTACATGTCAGAAATACACATACATATTAGAGGAAATAAGTTAAAGATAATTGCTGGCTCATTTGGGCAGATGAATTTGCAAAATTCATAGAAATTACTGGCCTGACTTCACCATTGCATTAGAATCCAACAATTTCCACTTTGACTGTAGTGTAGACTTCATGTAATTTTAACTCTTGATCACGAAATTAAGAATAAATTTGATACCTTTTTTTAAACCAGGGACCAATTTCCAAAACCATGGAGTCTACCAAAGATAATGAGAATACATCAAAGGTTAAGGAAGATCCTTCCTCAGAAAAAGAACTGGCAGACAGAAAGATAGGTAATGGGGATGTGAAAGATCCAGGGAACACCCAAGTGCCTGCTACCAAGCCTGATGGTAATGGAGATGGCGACAGTGATGATGACAACAAGACGGAGAGAGCAAAACTGAACAAATGGCAGACAGCAGGGGTACGGGGGAGGGTGGAAAGCTTTTCTTTTTGCAATATTCTATTTATGATTATATCACATCCTGGTCAGACACTAAATTTTCAAGGCTTAAAGCAATCAAAGTGCCTCCTTCTTAGAGTTACATGTCATTAAAATAAATCCTGAACACAGCCTCAGATCATTAAAATAAATCCTGAACACAGCCTTAGATCATTAAAATCAATCCTGAACACAGCCTTAGATCAGACATGAGTTTTTCCACGGAAACACAGAATTCTGATGGTTCCTGAGATTCGTCAAGATCTGCAATAAAATCTGTTCATTTATTTTTTAACCTGGGCTTATGTCTGTTAGAGCGGATTCTCAACGAATTGAGCCAGGCTTTACAAAGCCGGTGACCTAAAAATGGCGGACGTACATGAAAGAAAACCGCCTAATCTTTTAATAGTCTCTCCGCCTCCCCACACGTCGTCCCTGTGGGATACAGTAATTAAATCTCGGCTCCGTTCGCCATGCGGAAGCTACCTGAGAAATATTAAGTGCGCATGCTCATCAGTTAAACTCGTGGTGAAGAAAGCATGGCGGCTGAAGGCGTTCGAAGGAAAAAGGCTCTTCTGTTTTATTATCTGTCAAAACAGAGACGAAAAAGGAATGAATTGGCCCGTAGAGCAGCAACGAATCGACTATCTACGGAGATAATATCACCAGAGATATTAATTTCTCAGGTAGCTTCCGCATGGCGAACGGAGCCGAGATTTAATTACTGTATCCCGCAGGGACGACGTGTGGGGAGGCGGAGAGACTATTAAAAGATTAGGCGGTTTTCTTTCATGTACGTCCGCCATTTTTAGGTCACCGGCTTTGTAAAGCCTGGCTCAATTCGTTGAGAATCCGCTCATAGATATGAATTATGATTAAGTTATGTATTGTTGTAATGTTGTTGTTGATAATTCATTATTAGGATGAGAAGCCAAAAGAAACTCTGGAAGAATGCCTTGCAGGGATTGAGGAAAGGGTAAACCTTCTGCGGGATGCGGATCTAGAAGTCTTCAAAACCAGTGAACTGACGGGGAAAATGAGATACTTGTCCAATAGAACCAGGACTTCCTTTGCCCCAAAGTCTGTAAAAGTACAAAGGAAGAAAATAATGGATTCTCATTATGGAGAATTTTTTGTTAGATTTCTGAAGTGGAGCTTTGAAGAGAATGGGGGAGAAGTTTTATTTGAAGGTAAACAATATACTTTGTTCGTGACATTTAAGTATAATGGGTTTTCTTTTTTTATTTATTTATTTATTTATTTATTTATTTTTATTTATTTATTTTTATTTATTTATTTATTTATTTATTTATTTATTTATTTATTTATTTATTCACATCTTCAGGTCAAGTCATAATAAATGGATAAAAGGATATTTGAATGTTTTTTACTTCATTTTAGCTTAAATATTATTTATGAAAATATATGGAAACTACTAATAAGCTAGACTTAGTGTAAATCTTGCATTTTAGTGACTTCTGTGAGATAAATAGATTTGAATACTTTTTCAGTAGCTCAGAAAAGAATTGCATCAACTGTGTTATGTTATAAGAAAAAAGTAATTTTTTTTCAAGTATTGGAGATAATCAATTTCATTATTTAGCTGTTGATCAAAGAAAAAAACTTAATTCTTTCTCGATAGAATATTGCAGATGTGTGTTCTTTGTTATTTCAGGGTCAGCCGATGCTATGACGAACATGAAGGTTGCCATGGGGATCATATGGAACTGTACTGATAGGGGACCCGAATGCTGTACAAAGGCTATAGAAGTAGGAATCATTGAACTCACGTTAAGAATCCTGCAGGATGAGCGCCTGGCACCCAACGAGTTAACCACTGACTACTCACGCTTTCTGGTAAAGGCCATTTTGGGAATGTACCATAATATCTCCCAAAACGTTCCAGAAAGTGCCCAAGTATTTAGAAATGCAAATACCCTTGAAATATTATCCAGATTTCTACAAACGACTTTTTTGACAATTAAAACCAAAACTCTTTTTGTTTTGGCTTATATAACGACTGAAGCTGAAAATGATATCTTGAATGCCAGTGATGCTAATATTCATTTCATGATTGAGCTGTTAAAAGGCACATTAGCAAATGACAAGCACTATTCTGTGAAATCTGGGTATAGAACAAGTGAGCTACTGCATGCCTTGAACAAACTGGCCTCCAATGATGCAAACAAAGAGAAATTGGTGGAGGGGGGCATTCTTCCGAGCTGCGTCCAGCTTCTGAGGCCGGAGAATTCGAAGGCGGAGCAAGTCCTGGCGGCTCAGTGTGTCTGGACTCTGGCCTTCAGTGAGGAAAATAAACAGAAGATACGAGATGAACCAGGCCTAATGGAAGGTGGGGCAGCAGTGGGGATGTCCTTTTCCAAATTGATGTTTTTTGAAGAATTTTCCTTGTTACTTGTGTGAAAATGAGATTTTGTTGTTTCAATAAAATATACACTCAGTAGATAGGATTACAATTATAGGATTGAAGCATTAAATTATATTGAGTAATAACAAGTTGAACATAGATTTTTACAATATGCAATATTTCAATTGATTTGTTCATTCATCTGTTCATGTATCTATTTATTGATATAATTTATTCATATATTCATTTACTTTTTTTATTCATTCACTCATTAAAATGTGAGATAACCCCATGGGGTGTGCATAGCTAGTGTGTGTTCCTAGTACTGCAAGAGAGGCACAGGACATTCCCCACTCTTGGCACCCATACATAGTGGCCAGGAGTGTGGAAAATTTTTTGTTTTCAGTTTTTGTGGTGTTTCTTGTCTCTTATTTCTTGTCTTATCTGTTAAACAGTTCACACCACTTTACGCCGTATGGCCACATTTGTTCCTCAGATCAACATCCCAGAGTCAGCCTTACGGTGTTTTTGGTACAAACTTACACATTCTTTTTGTGAAACCAAGTAATATATTTATTGTCTTTTATGTGTATTTTAGTACTAGAAAGGACTGCCGCCAGTCCAATAGACGATATCAGTCAGTCTGCAAGAGGAGCATTATGGGTAATACAGGACAAGCTAGCGGAGAAAGCAAATATGCAGCCAGGTGAAGCAGATGTCAAATACACTCAGGGTAAGTCTTCTTGGTGATGGAAGATTTAGAAATAATTTATCTCAATTATAATGTTTACAGATTCATTAGCAGGGCTCGGGGGGGGGGGGGGGGGGGGGGGGGGGGCAGGGAGTGAGAGAACCTCCCTTTTGACCAGTCAAGCTCCGCTCTAAATCACAATTCGATTTTCAGAGGGTGATTCTGATAATAATGGTGATGCCCCACATGTTATGATAAGTTAATTAACAGTTGGTATATATTTTCAGATGGTGATGCTGATGATAATGGTGGTGCCCCACATGTCATGATCAGCTACAACTGGGGTTCTAAGCCCACCATGCTGAGAGTGAGGGACTACCTGAGAACATGTGGATACAAGGTCTGGATGGATGTGGATCACATGAGTAAGTGAGAACCGGGGATGGCTCAGTGAGTTGATAGAGCCATAGCTAAGGGGGAGTCAGGGCATTTGAAAGAACTGCCCTTTTGGCCAGAAAAAGAAAAAAGACTTTCCGGGTTTTAAGTCTTTCAAATTGATCCTTTTTTTTTCATATGGTCTAAATGTAGTAAGAAAAATTGCAATCTACGTTTTCAGGATTTTCAGTTTTTACAACTTTCTCCCATGGCTCTACACTATTTATCAGACTAGGTCAACCAACTTTTTTCTTTTGATCAGTAAAATTGCATTGATTTTAAGAAGTGCTTACATTTTATATTTGCCATTTTACTAGTTCAGCACACAATATTTGACTTTGGCTGTAAAATTTTTGAAGTACCTCAGATAGTAAAAACACATGATTTTATGCCTTTTTAGAATAAGCTTAAATATGCATTATTCTATACTTTCATTAAGCCTCTGATCCTCATTCCAGCTGGCTCTACCCTAGAGGCTATGGCGCATGCAGTGGAGAAGGCAGCTGTGATATTGATCTGTATGTCTCAGCAGTACAAGGACAGTCCCAGCTGTAGAACTGGTGAGAGTTTCCTCAAGGAAGGCACAGTCCCCTCCCCCCTTTACAACCCAGGAAGAGACAGTGTCCCTCCCCCCTCTCCACAACCCAGGAAGGCATGGTCCCCTCCTCCCCCCCCCCCCCTTTCACAACCGTTAAAGTAACATTTGTGCCACATTCCTCAACTGGAATTATAAGAATTATAAATTAATCTTAACAATTACAGCATAAAAGTTGAAATGAAACAAAGCTCTGAGATAGGGGATCATAATCTTGCATGGGCTACATGATTACTTTAAGTGAACACAAACAATACAAATGAACTACAGTTGGGCAGGCTATAACAAGATTATTTGAAATATTTTATTTTGTTTATTTATTTATTATTCTTATTTTGATTAATTACACTACTTTTTTGTGATATATTTTGGAAGCTTTTTTGGCGTGAATAAATTGTCAGCAATCCTTTTTTCCTGCATACATTTCAGACTTTTTTCTTTTAAATTTGCATATCTATTCACATTCCAGAGGCTGAGTATGCATATCGTCTTAGAAAAGATGTTGTCCCTCTGAGATTACAGCAACAGTATTTACCAGATGGGTGGCTGGGTGAGTAGAAAGCGGCAACATTAACTTGATGTGTTTTTAGCCATGAGAAACAATTCTCTAATATTTATTGAGTATAGATTTAGAAGCTAATTTATTTTTATCATCTTTACAGAAGAAAGTGAAAAGCCTATTTAGCCATACCACTGATTTTTCTAGGGCCAAAACTACACTGTAACAGTGTTTGAGTGTACTCCACTGTTCTGGCTGTTTCACATTGTATTCTGTTATGAGGCAACACAACAAAATCCAAAAATGAGACATTTTTTCACTCCTGCTATGCAGCAGACAAATGAGGACGTAACGAACTAACATGTACTGTGTAGTTGACGATTTTTTAATAAGTGTCTACATATATGGGAATAGGAGTTGGGACTGTGTACTTCTATTAATATCTTGTCTAGTTTCCCGATGCCACCTGGTGGACAGTGTGAAAATAAGTCTTTTAGCACAGTCAAAAAGTTTCTAATTAACTTTTTTATGGAAACTAGTTCAGACTATATTTATCTTAGGTATAATGCTTGGAACAAAGCTCTGGTTTGACATAAGTACTGAAGAATTTGTCAACGAGAACCTTCCACGAGTGGCCAAAGAGATAGGACCAAGAGGTCGGGTCAATGGAACGGTCAACGGGGGAATTTCAGGATCCCCAGAGAGACCTATTAGCCTCAGTACACAAGAAGGTAAATTATTTAAAAAGAAAGATTTTCAAAAAAGATATTAAATTGAAAGTACTTTCTTTTATGAAAAAAAAAGAGAGTGTTACTAGTATTAGTACCAATACTTTACAAAGGTTCATGCCCCCATATTCTACAGAGATGATAAAAAGATTAACATATATTTTGGATTAATTTTTCTTCATATCAGTTTTATTTGTTTTTGCAATTGGCAATAAAAAATTGAAGTTAAAAAAATTCAGTTAATGATTGATAGCAGGACAACTGTAAAAAAGCATTTCAATTTTTTACCACCATTAGTTGTTGAAGCAGCACCTAAGCCAGCACCATTGCCAGCCCCAAGCAGCAGTGTCAAGAAACCAGTGTCTTCGCCTCATTCTATGTTTCCTGAATCAAAGCCCCAGAATGCACCACCCAAAATGGTGTTGTCAGAGCCTCAAATTGCTGGCCCGATACCATGGCAACACAGGGATTGGACTGAGGAAGATATAAAGAAATGGCTAGAGGATAATGATCTGGCACATATTGCACAGAGGTAAGGAAATATATGTAAATATATGAATGTTTTGCAGCATGTAGGAAGTACTTAAATACACTCTTTAAAGAATATAAAAAGCAACTACTTTTTCTTTCAGTCCTTAAAGCTCAGAAAGGGTTTTTTTAGGAAACAATGTAACAAAACGTTTTTTTCCTCCAAGTTATACTTTTTGGTTGCATCTAGTCAGGTTTTGAGACAACGCAGGCCTGTATTCAGGGGGGGTTGGGGGGGGTTTGAAAGAACCACCCTTTTTGTCAGGAAAGGGTCCATTCTGGGTAACATTTGATCTCGGTGCACAAAGGTTTCATAGATAAGGGTCCACTTATTCAGAAAAAAGACCCCCCCTTCTGAAATTGCCGGCTACGGGCCTACATTGATTACTCGCTTAATATGAGTCTTAAAACTGAACAGTTAATTTATAAATTGTTTATGATTTACCAAGTAATTTGCTCAGTTTTATTCTCTATGGCTTTCTGTCTGGCTGCCTATCCAGCACATTTGTTTATCAGTTTGTAGATTTGCCCTTTTTTTCTTTTGTCTGCCTGTTTCTTTGACTGTCCCTCAGTCCTTTTACTAATATTTTCATCTGTACATCCATGTACACTTGAACTTGTATTAAATAGGATAAATCATACATCTGTGAAAGCTCAACAGTTGTGGTGATGACATTGTACCAGTATGTTACCTGTATCTGTCAAGTTTTTGGATATAATAATTTGTGATTATCATTTTAATGATCCATGTAACATGTAAATTATTGTGTCGCTTTCAGGTTTTCTGGCTTTAATGGAAAGTTACTGGGGCAACTGGTCAAGATGTCGTTCACGGCACCAGGATTTTTCTACAAGATGCTGAAAGAGGAACTGAACCTCAGTTTACTGGACATTCTCAAAGTGATGGAGGGGTTGGAGCAGCTACAGTGTAATGATAAAGGATAGGTAGACAAAAGTATTGTAAATTGAAGTTGTTTGATAGTTTGGGTTGGTTAGATCTGTTTGTGTTCTGTTACTGTCCTGGTAACTGTTTTTCAGGGTCATGTAAGTAACTTAAGAAGTGTGTGCATGCTTTTTTTTTTTTTAATAAATTGAAGTTCTCCTGGAGTCAGAGGCATTCTATCTAGCCCCCCCTCCCCCTGAAAAAAAAAAAGACCTACCCCTACCCACCCACCCACTGTGCAGGATCTGTTAATCATAAGTACTTATCTATAATATATCTGTGAAATCTAAGTGACTTGATTTTTTTTCTTTCATTGCTGGCTAGGAATCAATAATTTATTTTTTCCATGGTTTTGTGTCAAAGATCAAAGTAGGATTTGGTATTCATGCTCCATTGCTGAGCAGTGTTCTCATTGTTTTTGATCATTGGTCAAATTTTTTTAATTGTATAATAAGTGCTATTATAATTATGTCAAAATTCTTAATGTGATCTGAACTGGTTTCCATTTACTGTTACTGTGATTGTTCTTGTTATGTTTGTATATGTTTATTTGTTAATATAAGTGTGTATTACTGTTATATATGTACCACCTTGATTTTAATGGAGCAGAGTTGGAACAGAATCACAAGGTTCTTCTTTCTAATGGAAATAGCAAGCCCGTAGCCAGCAATTTCAAGGGGGTCTTTTTCTAGAAAAAATGGACTTTTCACCATCAATCCCTCATGTCCCTATATCAAATTTTACCTAGAACTGATCTTTCCCACCTAAATGGGATGTGCGTTTGAACCCCCCCCCCCACCCCCCTCCCCGGCAACGAGCCTGAATAGAATAATTGAAGTCCTTGTGAAGATGTTTAAGGTGCAAATTAAAAATTTGAATAAGGTTTTGAAAAAAAATAAGGTTCTATTTACAATAAAAATACAGCGTGCTTGCTTGTCTCTAAGATGTTTAAGGTGCAAATTAAAAATTTGATTAAGGTTTTGAAAAAAATAAGGTTCTATTTACAATAAAAATATAGTGTGCTTGCTTGTCTCTTAGATGTTTAAGGTGCAATTTAAAAATTTGAAGAAGGTTTTGAAAAAAATAAAATTTATCACATTAAAGCAATAATAACTCTTCGTTTCGGCCAAAAAATGAATTTTCCTGGAGTAAACAACAATTTTCCCATACTTACCAATGGTTAATGAATCCATTTTTACATTCAAAGTTAGTCCCTGTTTTTTTTTCTAAAAAGTTTGGTTTTTTGTTAAAATCTCTTAAGAGATTTTAACAGAGTATAGACATCAATGGAGGTCACGTGGTCTAAAGACAAGTTCAGATATCAGAATAAAAGCTATAACTGCTGTTTTTGTGGTAAAACAGAATATATTATATTTCTATGAGTTATTCACAAGGTTTTTATTGTGAAATATAGATCTCATACGAAGAGTTATTATCCCTTTAACTCACAATGAATATGGTCAGACATGTACCTTTTTATGCCTTTGTTAAGCCAGTACACGCAGACCAGCATTCACCGTTCTGGTCTTCCTTTTATATATTAAGACATTTTATATTCCTTCTTATCCCCATTAATGCTGAAAAGGTCATTTTCAAAATTAGCTGAAAGTAAACCCAAAGCATTGCGTTTATTATATATATATATATATATATATATATATATATATATATATATATATATGAATTATATAGACGTATTTAGTCTCCTTATCATTTGCGGATGTGTTTTGTAATGTAAAAAGCTGAGGGAAATCGTTGGTGAGGGTCTGGAGAAAAAGTAGATCGTGTTATAGCGGTCCAGGTCAGGTTATTGTGTGCATAGTTTATGTAACTAACACATATAAATACTTGCACAAACATTATCATGTCAAAAGTAATGTATATAAAGCAATGTGATACACACGGTATGATCTGATGTGGTGCTCGGTGCCTCCCCCCCCCCACCCCCCACCCCCCCACCCACCCGCTTTCATTCACCATCTTTCTGTTGCGTTTTTTTTTTTTTTTTTTTTGGTGAATTTTTGTGATGTGTTCTGTCCAGGAAGTACCAAAGAACCACATTCCTCTTTATATCTACTCTGTATTTATCTCACGAATTCTTATTTTGTATTATTTTTATTACTTTCTTCTCAACCTAGAACTTCAACACGTATTCGATCTCGGATCGTACGGTATGTTTTGCAAATATGTTGGTATTGAATATTTTTTGAGATGTTTAAGTCCTATGTATACAGGTTTTTGAAGACTTGCTTTAAGTCTTTTATTTCTCATTCCCTATAATTTTGTTGTATTTGTTTGATTTACTTCAGTATTTAAATAAAGATATATTTTTATTTCAGCTTAATACTTTTTCTTTTGCTGAAAATCTTTAAAAATTACGTGTATTGCATATCATTACCACTAAGTTCCGCTGTAAAGAATATAAGTTTAGGTTAACATATTGTAATGAACATCTAATTTAGTATAACATTGTAACATTGTAATATTTAATTAAGGTTAACATTATCATGAACATTAATTAGGGTCAACATAACAGCGAGCATTTAATTAAAGTTAATGGCGTTATGAACAATTCGAGCGTAAACAAACACGGTCGTATGTTAAAATGTCAAAATATAAGGAGACATAATTTTAAGATATTTACATATTTTGTTTTTTACCCTGTATGACTATTAAATATATATATGAATATTTTTGTCACTAGGCATCCCCGAGTATTGTTTTAAATAATAATATATCCAATCATATAGCGTCTGTCTTTTTATTTAATGTGTATTAATTTGAAGGTCGTCTTACAAATTAAAAAAAAATAATGTCGGCTTATTTAAGTTTAAAAAACAGTATGCATGATGATTTATTACTTTTTATTACGGTAATGTCCTTTTTTTTTAAAAGAAAAAAAGCTGAGTGCTTGTGGCCACATTTATGGAAACATTTTAATTTTCACACGAAGAATATTCCAGGCGGACTTTGAATACGAATGTGTGTGTGTGTAGAAATTCCTCTTTCTCTTAAAATACCGCTGAAGTCTTTTTGCATATAGTATAAGGAGAAAATATATTCAACTTATTCCAAAAATCTACATAAAATCTATATTTGGTGTTTCCAATGAAGTGAATTTCGTCGAAAGTGTCATCCTCGGTGCCACTTGACAATTTGAAACTTTTCTTAATCTATTTTTTCTGTGGAAACGAAGAAGCAGTGCTACATTTCCTTAAAGCGTGATCTGTTTCTTTTTCTCGGTAAAAACACAGGCTGAGAAAAATACATCCAAGTGCTTCTTATGTTTTCATCTTTGGTCTACACGACTGCTTTATTGTCTCCGAAACAGGATAAACCTCGGCATATGCGCCATCTTCAACTCCACTTGAGACGCGCTTCAAGTACGCTTTTATCTGTTTGCATTTTGATAAACGGAGAACTGCCAAACACTGCTCTGCTCAAAGATTGCAGACGCTAATGTTTTTCAGAAATTTGGATACGGTTTTTTACTTTCTGTTTTCTTTCAATGTATCAGTAAGTGACTTATTAGTGCTAACAATGATGTCATTTCGAGATTGAATTTTTAAGATCATAAAATGCGATGACAGGGAAAGATAAATATATGCGTCTGGCCTCTCTTAAACTTTGTGTCAAAATATAAAATCATCTACTTGTCTATATGATTAATGAGTATGATTTATCTATATATTTCTTAATTCATAATTTTTTCTTCGTCTCTTTTAACATAAAATTGCGTCATTTAGCGTTACTGCTGTTCAAAAAAAAAGTTAACTTTTGCGAGAAATGCGCGCGATCCTTTTATTAACTTAAACATCCGTGTGCGTTCTTGAAGCACACGTATGAATTTTATATTTTATTTCATGATAATCAGAAGCCGACGTTGAAGATCCTGGGGGCATTCTTTGTATTGAGTCTTTACATTTTGACGTAATATAAGCGGACCAAATGCAAATTAAAAATTGCATATCTGTACCTTTTTCTTTTTAATAACACGAAGAGCAAGCAAATGCGTAATTATTGACGCACTTGTGTCCGTCAGTTCCGAGGTGTCAAATCTGAATCATGCATGCACTTTCTCACTTTACAGATAACGTGCAGATTTTTCTCCGGCTTATTAAAAAGATTCTGACTCGCTTGGGCTTTTAGCGGAATAAAATAACTCTTACAAGTATGTCTAACTGAAAATGAAGTCTCTACACAACGAAATGCAATCAACTCGTTGACTGCGTGTTGAAACACACACTGACGCTAGCCTGAGAAAATGGCGGAAATAATTTACACAAACATTCGCAGGGTTTTGTTGCCTGGGAGAGAAAAGATGGGGACGCAGAAGTAAAAACGAGCCGAAGGGAACCTCCCCCCCCCCCTCCCCCCCCCTCCCCCGCTCTTTCCCTGAACACACAGTTTTTCATTTTTATAACAATTTCCGGGTATTCTGATTTTTCAATGAGGGGCATATGGTGTGCATTTCCTGGTCGGGGCGTAGCTTGATTATCGATATAATGACGCACGTTTCATTCTCAAATTTGAATCTGTAATTTTTTTTTTTTTTTTTTTTTTTTTTTTTTTTTACGGCAGCATCCTTTTTCTGGGCTGCGATCTGAACCAATGTCTCCATTTCCTTACCTAAGGTGAATTCATATGAAGCGTGTGTAGTTATAACGATAATTTCTTTATAACATTATCCTTAAAAAGAAGATCAGCTTTCCGCTCACGGAGATAACGAAAAGCAATTTCCAGTGCGTCAATGCGATTCTAGACAGGTGTACAAGTTGTTGCTCTCAACGCCGCCCAGTTTGACCTGTAGCACTTCTTTCTGCCGAGTCTGAAGTGGATTGAGGATTTTAAAAGGCGGGGGGATACGTTGGTGGATCTAGCTTTTGCTCATGCGTAAATATCGCTAGAAAAATTTATTTAAAAAAAAAAAGAAAGAGAGAAAAAAAAATAAAAGAAAATCTCCAGGCCTACATTCTTCGGCTATCGCACGTGTTCATACACACAGGCCATTTACCTCCACCTTTCTGTCAACTCACCTTGCGCCTGCGCAGTGGTTAGCACTAAATGACGCTGTCCCACTTTAAAGACGCGTACATTGTTTTACTTTTTTTGAACTACAACTTACATTAAGTTGTTAAACACGTAACCTGTGTGCAATGTAAGAATGATGGAAACAGCTGATGCATAAAAATAGATGCCTAGGTGATTTAGAGTAAGAGCAGATAATAGAAGCGCTACTTTACAACAGCTTGTTGTTGTGAAATGTAATAGGGGCCTACTAAGTGAAAATTGACACCCACCAAAATGTGGCAAAAATGTCAACACCAACACCAACATTCCTGATAGGTATTTTAAACGGAAAACATATACTGGATGCACTGGAGTACATTGAGAGTAATATGTAGCCTACTCCAGAGAGTCCCCGCCGCTGCTAAGACATTGCGTGCTAGGAAGAGTCACCTCTCATTTTTGGATAAAAGAACGACCAGGGCCAGAGTTCAGAAATCATTAGAATTTTTTTAAAAAAATCGGTACCCTTAAGAGATTCCACGAAGATAATTTTAAACAGATGCATCACATAAGGGAAGTCACAGCGTTAGCGCCAATACCGACGTCAACATGAGTCAGGATACACGCCCGAAGACGTTATTACGACCATATTAGCGCTGGTGACCATTGAGGTAAAACCATGTTGTATAGCTATTATATATAATAAAATATAATTTTATGAGCTGAAAATAGACCGGCACACAATTCTGATACACATCGCGGAGGCAGGCCTTAATTTTTACATCCAGTCGCCGTACTTTTTGCACGACTGATCCAAAATTCAACCACAGTGAGGAGGAATAACCATAGATAATTTTTGCAAAATAATGATAATAAATAAATGATGAATTGATAAATAAAATGGAGTCGTGATATAGAAGACCTTTGTTAGAAAGAAGTAATACAGAGAGAGGAAAATAATTTTGCCTCGTGCTCGCAGGAAATACATGTACGTGAGAGAAAAGAGTAGGGACTTGTAGGGGGTCTACCTCATGCTCCCATTGCCTTCCCTGTTCTATGAACTTCCACCCCTAGTTTTTTCCCACCCAACTCACCTAGAGACGGTGCACGTCAAAATAGAAGGCACCCCATAATATCTTAACACCACCACCCTCCCATTCCTGTTCCTACTAGATATTCTAAAAAAATTCAAGCAGTTTAGTTCTTATAACACAATAAACACTGCGAAGTCAACTGGGGGCCGAGCGTCAACCTGCTATAATACGCAGTGGCGGATTAAGGTGGGGTGTTGGGGGCTACCCCCCCCCCCCCCTTTCGATTTCTGAACAAAAAATCACACCAATGGTCCCCTCTTGAAATTAGAACTTTGACTAGCTGAAGCATAGCTCTAAACCATACCAAAATGGCACCGTTCGACCTCTAAAATACCAGCGGGCCCCGAACCTCACCCAAAGGGGGTGGGGGTGGGTCGGTTTCGCATCCGCGGACCCAGCGGTGAGCCTCCCTCTTCAAATAATCCTGGATCCGCCCCTGAATACGGATAATACAGTGTATTTCAACTATATAATATATGCAACACGTGGTATAAATTTGGTAGTAATTTTATTTTACTTATTTTACTGTTGATTAAGGTTCATACTTTGGTATACTTTTCTTAACACGATACTGCATATGCCGTATCCTTTTTTTTTTAAATCTATTTTTTCTATTTATATTCTGTATTTTATCTGGAGAGGGGGGAGAGGGACTGCGACTTCCAAACTTTGGTTTTGCGTCCTCTTTAACTATCGTTTTCCCTTGTTTTAAAGGAGAGTTTCTGATATACAAGACTGGTCATTAATAAAGGCGGAAAAAAAGTTTCAAGCGCCGTGTACACTTTAACACAACGGGATAGACACGTGGGTTTCTTATCAACATTGTCGCGCAACTAACTTTGCCCTCCTCGCTCCAATATGGCCGCTCAAGTGGTCCTTAGGTCCACTCTGGCGGCGGGAATCCCAGGGAAGATAATGAATAGTCACCGCATCGTGTCACCTGAGACCGGGAAATGTCGGTGGAAATTAGAAAGTGATCAAAACCTCTTAAATTGACATCACACCTCATTGGGTGGGTATATTTGGAGCCTATATAAATGAAGCAAGCTCAAGCTATAAGCATAATTTTCTTAATACGAGCAAAGATTTATTTATTTACTAGTTTGAATAGCATATTGGTCCGCTGAAGATCCATCTCTTACGGAACGATGAAAGTTGGTACGTACTGGGAATTCATTTGTTTTGTTTGAATGTAAATTTGTATCATCATCATAGTTCCAACAAACGCGTAATGCGAATGTTTTGTTGTCAGGAGCTGATTTGCATTTTCTCGAATATTCGATATAATTTGCTACACGTTTTTGCGATTTAATTCTCATCTATAGGATTTTCAGTCAAGTTTTTAAGATTTCCTTCTATAAGTTGATCTTTCGCGAACTTTTGTTTCCGATCAGTCCTAAATATTTGGTCTGAGATCAGACGTGATAATTACACGTTTTATTCTCCTCACATCACGACATCCTTGATTTTGGAATAGCATTTTTTCGTAAACATGTAACTATTTTTCAATTATTTAAATACAATGAGAAATGCCCGTGGTGCTTCCTTTTTTGTATGCGCTGGGTATATAAATATAGCATGAAATGAAAACATAATCAGTTGCAGAATTTTATTTTTGGACATAAGTTCCATTACAAAGAAAGAAAACGTATAAAAGGGACTGGCGCAATGCTATATGGTAAGCTTGGATATACTTTGTTTTTTATTATTCCATTCATCTTTATTAATTTAAGTGTCATGTTTACTTTTTTCTTACAAAATCATTGTTATTATATATTTCTATTATGATCATAATTATCTTGACATAAGTCATTCAAGCAAACGAATCGGTGCAGGGTGATCAAATTAAACAAAAACCAAAATGTATAAGAAGGACACAACGTGTAGAACACAACGTGATAAGCAGAGGTATAGTTCGAATAGAAGCCTTAATCAAAATAGTTTACGTAATTCTTGGCTGGTCTTAGACAAGATAATACACGGAGCCAGGGTAGGACATGTTGCTAGATGCTCTATGCTTAATGCTTCACTTTACCAGGGGTCAATCGCGTGCCTCAGTCTGTTATTACCCTCTCCTGGGGCTACAGGATGATTTTTACTGGATATTCACGGATATAGACCATGTCTCTAGTGAAACGATGGATTTTTCTGCACTGTGCGTCAGAGAATAGTTCACATTATAAAATTTACGGCTTTGGTAAAGGGGAAGTCTGTCAACCAGTCTTGGCGTTGGCATCAGCGCACATGCTTTTTTTTCTTATCTCCATACTGTAATATTTCCCGAAAACGACAAATACCAGTTCCGACAGACAGAATAAAGGTCAGCTGTTGAGTGAGAAATTCAAATCAATCATAGATTATATGCTAGTAAAGTGTGGTCTACGTGTAATTGCGGTTTATTTCTACAGTTTATCTAAAAAAAATGTTAGACATAACGACAGCCTGGAGCTGTACTAGAAAGAAAACATGGTCTAAACTGTAATAAAAATATTTTGGTTCTTCGAAAAAAAAATGTTGTTTGCGCGACTTCGGATAGAGACTATTCAGTGTTATATTTGCTATTTCTAAGTTGCCACAATATTGCAATCGTACTTTTTACTCCTCTGCTAAACTAGTCTAAAGCTATGAAACAATAACTTCGAATTCCAAATTATTGCCCCTTGTTCTTTAATAAAATGAGTTTTGAAGAACTAAATTTATAATGCATTTAATTGTCATATCCAGGATTTTTACGCTTCATTAAAAAATATATCGAACCCGACTACGCAAACTTACTAAATCGTAAAAAGCCAGGTGTTTATTGTTTCTTAGGTGTTTCCAGGTGTTTATTGTTTCTTACCTTTTAGACTGCGACGGCAGGTAAGATTACACAAACGCGCTGTCCCGTTTTCGTCCCAACAGGTCACTTAGACGCCCCAGGCAGGCAAATGACGTCGCTCTGTAAATTGAAAAATCGTCTCCCAGTTCCTCGGGAAATTCCAATGATACATATGTGTATCTGAGAATAGTCAAATTCTAAGAAAGATACATATGAGCGATAAACTAATTTGTTCTCGACATGGGGGGCATTTGTACATCACGACCCGGAACTTCTAGACTTCAATTAGGTTCCCGGCAATATATTTGTGAAATATTTGTGAAAGCGACTGCTACTTTGAATTTGTCATATTATACACCGGGGCAGCTTTAGAGTACTGTAAGTTGGCTGCTTTTACAGGAGATAACATATCACAGGCAGGTTTAAGGTTTTACGCTTGGGGAACTCTCTCTCTCTCTCTCTCTTTCTCTCTCTCTCTCTCTGTGTGTGTGTGTGTCTCTCTGGTTGCGTGTGTGTGTGTGTGTGTGTGTGTGTGTGTGTGTGTGTGTCCATACGCATGTACGTACCGCTGTACATGAGGAACAGTAGCAGGTGGTTTTAAAGCGGCCAGTGGTGAGTGGGAACTAGTCTTCAGGACCGGGCGGGACAGGACCCAGGCAACTTTGCCTGCCCTGTGTAGCTGGGTTGGTGAAATCGCACGTGTATCAGCTCTGAACTGATCTTTTCTTTCTAAAATTGTGGCATTTTCTTCATTTCTGAATGAGTCAATTCCAGTTCAGTATGGTCTGGATCTATCATTATTCCAGAAAAAGTCATCCAGCTGCTGCTGATCTTTGTGGCGGAATTAGACTGCAAACCGGTTCCGAAGAAACCAGATGGCGATCAAAGCATCTCACGACTTCGACAACGTTCGTATTTTAACGATTTTATCCGAGTGTGGACACGGATCCGAGGCGAGTCCGACGCCTTACTTACCCTGCCTACAGTCCAGGTGAGCGTGAATGACCATTCTCACGTATTTTTGATATGGTCGGATAGAATGTCCAAAAATGCTTCAGATCCGAAATGATGCAGCTTCTTCATTTTTGAACTTTCAACCTGCTGAAATTTCCCTGCGACAATCTCAAGCGCAGGAAAAGAAAGTGGAATTTTCAAATTTATTTTTAATTAAAATTATGCCAATAGACCTGTTTTAATGATATATTTTAGAAACTTGGTTATTTTTTTATCAAAGAATTTATTTGTTTTTCTTTATATCTGGACGTTGTGTGTAAATTTCGTGAAAAAGATTAATATCCATTTTCATGACAATACGTGAAAAAAACAATCGGAAAATATCTCAAATGGCGTATTCCCTTCACAAATGAGGCGTATCTGTTGTTTTAAAATCTTTTTCAAAACTTATGGACGGTTGTTTTCTCTGCTCATATTTTGATAATCATTTCAAATCGCACTACGTGTAATTCATTTAACATGTAGATTATCAGACATAAATAATGTGTCATTAAGAACAATAACATCAACATTTTCTATATTCCATACCAACACCGCACCACTGCATAGCGATGCTAAGTGTTAATTTTGAACTTTATTCGATTTTAAAACAGTGTGTTTAAGTAGCATAAGTAATAAATGGCAAGACTCGCTCAACGACAAAACTGTAAAATTTGACCCTACAAATTATAGGGAAAAAAGAAGGGTTATTTATTCATAAAGCCTTAACAAGAATTAGTTATAAATTAAAATTAAGAAATTCTGAAATTCGAGGTCCAGCACGACAGATAACAGATCTCTCTACAAATTAAGAAAACTGCAAATTGATGTAAAAGTGAAAATTCATTTAAATGGATGGTGACTTCTACGCCAGATAAACTCGCTAAATGCATCCCTCGTGTTTATTTCGCTTCCTTTACGTGTAATTAAACTATACCTAATCTGTATATTTGTGGGTTTTTTTTTTCCAGAATATGGTGGGCAGTTACTGCCTTCCGTGGGACGTGACAACGTCTGTTTCTCAGACCAGTGACCAGCTCCGGCCGGAGTGTCTGCCCGCAACCACGCCTTCCTGCGACGCTCAGGTAAGGGATTGTCTCAATATTAAGATTTTTCAAATTTCAAACCCGAAGTTGAAATTTTCCAGGAAAGGTAATTTCAGGTCACCGTTTTTGTTCTACGCTATCTGTGAAATGGTTGCCTTTAAATAATAAATGAATTTATATTTTGAAACGCGATTTTTAGTTGTTTATTATAAATATTTTGTTTGTCAGGACTCTGAGGCCATTTAATTAGAGGTTAATTGTTTAACCTATCAGTGACAGGGGCTGTCATATAATAATAATAATAATAATAATAATAATAATAATAATAATAATAATAATATTTATAATAATAACAATAATAATAATAATTTACAAAAAAAAACAAATTGTTTTACCATCTCGGGTTTAACAAAGATCAAATAAATGTATAAAAATGAAACTGTTTCTCGTTACATTCCATTAGATAGTTTAGTTACTACGTACATAAACAATTATGATGTGATTTAGGGTGGTCTTCTTGTAATTCGTTTTCATATAACATTAAACGATGCACTTTATCTGCATATGTTTTAATTTATAAATACAACATTGTATTAGGACCTGTTTCTCCTAATTCATAATTAAGTGCACACGTTTGCATAATTTTTAATTTTGTCCGAATTTAAATTCTATTTTTGAAGGTGAAATGCTTTGGTGTTCTTTTCTTTTGACTTTGTTTACATTCATATTTACTATCTAAATATATTTTATAGCTTAAGACGACCTGCGTGTACCAGAATGTGATGGGATGGAGAGAGACGATTGAAAATCTTCTCAACATCACTCTACCAAGTTATGCCAAAGACCTCCAGGAGAAGACACTTTCACTCAATGGAAGTTTGGCGGTGGGAATTGATAAGGTGAACGATTTTTTTTTTTTTTTTTTTTTTTTTTTTTTTTTTTTTTTTTTTTTTTTTGCTCGCAAATAAATAGTTCTGTCGAATATACGGCGTCAAGAGTGACGCGGACGTGGACGTAATGGTCTCGTTAAAATATTTTTTTCTTCAAGGTTTTGCCACCTCTTGTAATTTAAAGACCCTCCATTTTTACAAATTACGACTCATTTTATTTAAATCTTTAAATTTTTATATTAACGTCAATATAATTATAATCGATAAAAAAACTAATTTTATTTTGATACAAAATTTTTAAATAGCCCCCTTTCCTTTTAACACGTTTATTGTTAGTGTTAATTGTGGGCCACATTACCTGCATTTGGATTCATTGATAGAGCACTTTGAAAGGTGTTTTTTTTTTTTTTTTTTTTCAGCTTCAGCTCATTTTCGAGGCATTCAAACTTCCACGGCCTTCCGATATTTCTTTTTCTACACTGGACCTTGGTACAATGGAAATATACTCCCATGCCCTTATTAGAACCCTGAATGAAATTCGCGCCTATGACAACCATATTAAGAACTGGATTTCTGTTGATCGGGAAAAACTGGAGACATCAACATCTGCGGCAACTTCTCTTCCAACTTCGACGGCAAATACTCCATCGTCTGCGAAAGCACTCAGTCCGAATTTAGCAGGAAAGAAAGGGCCATCTGGTGGAATTTTTCCCCCCGCTTCACCACAAGACACGAGCGGTTCCGCAAAGATGACCACGACAAAGATGGCGTCCACGGGAAAACCGTCTCCGTCACCGAGTGTTACTTCTGCTCCACGCCAACAACGCAGACATCGGCACAGGGGGACAGTGACGTCATTATCGTCGTAGCTCTAATGGCTGTTTCTTATACATGTACGTCAACTTTATTGATCTATTGATTCCGTATTGTATTACTTTTTTTAGAACTGCCATCGTTCTTGAGTTAATTGTTTAAAGAATTGATGCCGACTTGCTGTGTAGCTCTTGCAACATATAAGGTATTCGTATGATGATATTTTTTTCAGAAAGGCTTTATTACTGCCTTGTATTTTCATATATAAGTTAACGTTTTCACTTTTGCTACACTAGTTTTATATTTTTCAGAGGAATGGTGTTTTATTTATTTTCATTTGTGAATGTGCCTTTTGCGCCTTCCTTGTTAACTATTTTGCGTAGGCATAAATGGACATCTCTTATATATCTCTAATATAAATATATATATATATATATATATATATATATCGGGTGAAAACACCCAAATACACACGGGCAAATAAACACACGTGCATGTATATTTTTATCCGCGTAAATTACAAGCAAGTAAACGCACCGTGATAAAACATATTAATCGATGTTGCTTAGATGTTTAAAGCGTTTTCCCGTTTGTATTCCTTTAAGCCTTGTTTGTATGTACATATCACCTCAATGATATGAAGACAATTTCTACATAAAAATTCTTTAAATCATTGAGTTGTGTTGTTTCTGATATATTTGACCTTTGCCTCCGCCTCGTCGAGTAGTCCCAATAAATACTGAACGGGTTTTTCAACTAGCACGCGAACACGCGTGCACACAAGAAATTTTATTGTCAATTATGCAGAGTTAACTTACCATTGACCTATATTAAGATTCAACTTCCTTATTTACATTGTAGTCCTGGTCACGATCCGTGACTCCTTGCGGCATTTATCGTTGATAATTATGCAATGAATATCGAGGAGTTTCATATCAGTGACGTCACCGCGGCACGTGCAATGTGACCACCATTGTTTCGGTTGTGGGTGCCTTGATTACTTCAGAGCTCGTGGGTTTTACCGTGATTGCATTATATTTATAAATTATGCCTATGGTACCAGGATAATGTTTAACCAAACCTCTGTAAATAGCGCAATGAAATTATGCGAAAATAAATTAAAAGGTCAGATGAGGTCATCACTGGCAGTGCTATCAAAGAGAGAGGGGAGGGGGCAAAACATCCAATTTTTCTTCAACTAACACTTGATATTGAAAATGTTGTTTACCTACATTATTTCGATATCTATCTAGAGCATCTGCTCGTGTTATTACATGTAACAGTATTAGTATTGACTGTTGATTGAAAAAATAAATTGTCGCTTTTCCTTAGCGCTAACCACAGCTGCTGAGATAATTCTTTGAGAGAAGACACATTGTGGATCAAAATATCCAAGAAAAAGATGGAAAATAAAAAGTTAACCACAGCGCTCAGGGTTAAATACCATGTGTATTAACATTAATCCTTGGGATGATGAATGAATAAATGAATAAGAACATTTAATCATTTACTTATTATTGAAGAAAACCGTAAGGTGATTGAAGTAATTGATTATAAATAGAACTAAACACAACGGCAGGTGTTAAATGTAGTTAAAAAGATCAGTTTGAACACAATATTTACTGCAAAAAGAAAAAGAACTGTCAACATGACTGAATAAAATATGTGGACTCTCCTGCACAGATGTCTAGTGCAAGTAGTCTTAAGTCAGCTGTCTATAGTTCATGGGTGTGAAGAAGGCGAGGATTTGCCATCAGTGATTCTGATGCCCACGTAGCGCTGTGATTTTGGGGAAACCTTTAACATCATCAATTTAGATGCACCTCGCATATAAACGCCGTAGCAATTAGTACGTCACACGGGGTTGTATAGAACTTAAACCGGAGCCCGCTCCACATCGTAATACAGCGATTTTCTCGCACCTTCGGCTCGTTCTGTGCCCAGTCGGCGTAGGTCACTCTGTTGGCGTTGGCTGTCCAGATGAACAGTTGTGTTGGTGGCCAGTATTTTCCGCTTGTCCACCATACATAGCCGTACCGTTCACGATCTGCAATAATGATTTCAGAATAATGTACATAAGAAAGTATTTCTTTCTTTTTTAAAAATATACCTATGCTACTTTATGATAATAACATACCCGATAAACAATATATCAGTAGTAGGGCTTTGTAGGCACTTAATAAACGCCACAAACTAGAGCATATGATCATTTAATCGGAATTATCTTATCACTAAAGTATTATGAGAAGAAGTACAGAGAAGGAATGCGGATAAAATAATCGGAATATCGAAAATGTGTTACCTTTCAAGTGCGTTTTCAGAAACTGGTGTTCGTCCCATGTTTCCACTGAAAGCAGACTCCCCTCAAGAGCCGTACACTGCGCACGCGCCTGTTCCCACGCAAAGGTGTACGAGTAGCGGGGGCTGACGTAGTAGCAGCTCTTACCGTAGCGGAGGTCGTATCCTTTGGGGCATTCTGTAAAATGAGACATCGTGTTCTGTTGAATAAGTGGTCTTTCAAAACGTTAGAATTAAAATTGTAACCAATGATGGTATAAAACCCCTTTAGAATATTACTTTCTTTAAATGTAAACAATTTCTTGTTCCTAGGTAAGAATTTAAAAAGGCTAAAAACTGGATGATTACAGTCATTAATCTATATTTTTCATTCAGATTTCAAGCAAACTGTTGCGATGTTAAAACACTAAAACATTTTACTACATCAGGCCCGTAGCCAGCAATTTCAAAAGGGGGGTTCTCCTTCTGAAAAAATGGACCTTTTCCCATAAAAACTTTATGTACCTAGACCAAATTTTACCCAGAGTGGACCTTTTCCCAGCAAAAGGGGCGGTTCTTTCGACCCCCCGAACCCCCCTGGCTACGGGCATGTACATGCAGTTACAATTTTGCCCGATTCCCCATGGTTTTTGTTGAAGACACCTCCAAACCAAATAATAAGAGATAAAAGTTGAATGCTATCAATTGTGGCGCTTAAAAAAATGATAAATTTGCTTTAGATTGATTAAAAAAAACTTCTTGCGTCGCCTTGCTACCTTAACAGAGATGTAAAGCATACATTTGTTCTGGACCCTGGAGCTAAAGCACAGTTGGGCCACTCCAGTTCACTTTGGGTCTTGTCTGACCACATCTCTACACACGCACGGCATAAAAACATCCTGGCACAGAGGGTTGCATTGTTGTGGTTAAACGTGGTGGGTATTTCTAGGGACACTTGTGCCCTAAAGTAACCAAGGAGGGGTCAGTATGAAATAATAATAATAATCACGGGTAGAGTGAGAGCAGTTGAGGTCGCACGTGCATTCCCCGCCAAGAATCTATCAATTCTTTAACCGGAAACGTGTCACATGTATCGGGATGTGGACAATGCGTGCGTGTGGTTCTGTTCCTTTCTTTTGCATGTAATGCAGGCATTATTTTTTATGGTTGTCATTTAAAAAATCAAACATTTAAGAAGTCGCCCGTGCAATAACAAACATTTTTTAGTAAAGTAAAAAACATATTTTTTCAGGACTTTTTCAGAAACATAAGGATAGTATAGGTTTATGCTTTTCAGCGTGCAAGTAGACGTTTGCTGTTTTATTCTATACTTTTGGCGTTTGCCATAGGCAGTTGAAAATGAAAATGTAGTACTACTGCTCGATTTTACCTGAAAGGTGTTTTTCCTCTCGGGACCTCAGCGTGGATGCTGCCTCACGTGATCCGAATTTTGTGATGAGCCAGCGTCTCTGTGCTCTTCGGGTGCCAGTGGCTATGGGGGAGGTATATGTCCGGTGCCCATGTCTCGTGCTACTAGACCCACTTCCCAGTTGGTCAACAGGGGAATTTCGAACTAAATTGCGCAGCTGTTTATGTTGTTGTTTCTGCTGTTGCTGTTGCTCTACTACTTCGTGCGGTTGACGACGATTTTCATCTTTGTGTTGTAGTCTTTCTGTTTCTTTTTGTCTCAAAAGATGATAAATTGACGACCTGTACTTCACTGCGGGCGACGGGCTAGTCTCTGTTGTCGTGACTGATGCTGCTGTTGTCGTTATTGACACATCAACATTTGAGAGCTTTTCACTTTCAGACAAAGCAGGAACGATACCAAACTTGGTTTTAGTTTCAGAAGACGTCTGTTGTAGCTGTAAGTCACTCTGAGTCCGTGGACGTCTCAGCTCTTGTCTTTCGTTGTCAACAGGGACTGACACGATAGCAGTATTGATGATATTTTTGGCGTTGAGAATCTGCATGACATCCAGAGGTAAATCTGTGTAAATAAAAAAATAATTATAAAATAACAGACCGGGAAAATATGCTAAGAAAGGCTTGGGTATATTTATTAGTGATTTTTTTGGTATTATAAAGCAATATTTGACTTGAATTCTTGAATGTTTACGCTATTTATATTGAATTTGTTGGGGGGAAAAACGTTTGACATTGATAAAGGTCCGAGACGAGTGCACTTCGTGCCAATATTTCGGTACTTCTGCCTTTTTAAAGTTTTTAAAACTTTACTTTTCTCACCAGAAATTTGATCCCGTATGTCCGACAGGGCGAGGTCCAATTGGGCCAGAAACGCAAAAATATTGTCCAGTTTTTTCTCCTGGGATTCCTCTAATTGCTCGATTCTGTGCACCTTATGGATGATTTCCTTCAAAGTATGGCTCGCCAAGTCGAATCCAGAGGCGGCGGTCTGTATGTCTGCCTCGTCCCCTGACGCGTCATTGCTATCTTCGTCGTTCAAAACAATAGCCTTCGTTGTTCCTCTGTAAGTGCTGTTTGACTCCTTAGAATCAAAAACTGCAAACTTTCCCGTTTGTTCGCGATTCAAGTTTTCTTTTAAAACCGCATTCTCAGTATTACGACCAGATGACTTAGACATATAACTGGTCTGTTTGTTTGTAAGGTGGTTACTTGCAAAAGTTCGACTTAGCGTACTTAAGATCACGATCAGAACCAGGCGTCTGCAGTGCCGGTACTCCATTGCTGCGGCTTCTCGGCGTACAGATGAAACTGGGCTCTGAGGTTAGAGCACTTATTGTAATTTCATTGCGAATTTTACCGTGGGCCAAAAATTTTGTAAACACCTGTTAATTGATTGGAATAATATCTGACTGCGGCATCTTCGCCTTTGTGGTGTTGTTGTGCCGTTTCTTTTTGCCTCAAAAGATGATAAACTGACGATAAACTGATGATATGTATGCCCTAGACTGGGCCTGTTGCTTGGCTGGTGACTGTCCGGTTACCGTGACGCCATTAAATATGTCCAGAACTGGTTCTGCTTGTTTTTTGTTAATATCAAAATTAATTTTGATAGCTTGTCAATCGCTTCGAGGTTACCAGTTTTAATTAGTAAATGTCTTGAACCACGGAAAATCCAGATTCACGAGGTCATATACATGTGCTAGGACAAGAATCTATACAGAGGAATAAGTTCCAAAGGAAATATTTTTTAAACTTTGCGGGGTTTTTATTTATTTATCTTTAAAAATCATTTATGTGCTGTCGTGGTTAGCGTTATCGTTGTGGAAACTCAGGGCTTATACCCCCCTCCCTCCCCCTACGCCCGCCCCATTTCCAAAGCAAAATGGCGGATCATCAGTCCCTTCTCAAAAGAAAGGGAGACCCGACTGTATGCCCTAATATAAGTATTGTAAAAAGACTAGTATGTTCTCTTAAAAGATATTGATATTTTTCCTGCAGGATGGTGGGTTGTGTGTTAAAGATCCTGTTCCAGCGTGAATTAATGAATCCGCCACTGGTTGCCAAAGATACATGTAGTTCTCAAATTATGCGGTGTATTGTTTTGTCTTGATAAGAAAAAAAGTTCAAGCCCGAAGGGACTGGAAACTGATCATCATAAGGCATACATGCGAGCAATACGCTCCGGGTTGTACGACACAGTAAAACATGTACCTATGTATTTGTTTGCCGTCTTGGCACTCGAATTTGAACACGTGTGCGAACATTCAGAGTCCTCTGTATCTACTTCACGGTCAAACACCTTAAATTAAGGTCAAGAATTTTCCAAAGCCCACTTGAAGCAAAATCGAATTTATTGTTGACTTACCGAAAGAAACACTTCGGATACATGCCGAAGATAATATCTGTGCGTGTGTGGCCCAGAACGAGCAACACCTGTGTCAATGAATAAATTACTCCTTTCACGGGCCTTAAATCTTAACCCCATCCTGCCCCGGAAAGTGCATCAGTTATATTTTTAATTCCTTAACCTATCAATCACACATCGGGTGGCAAGACGGAGAACTGGCTTTGTTCGCGCTGATTTATGGCGACAGACTCTGATCAATAAATCAAGCGTTCAGTGTTACAAAGTGGAGGTCGTGTGGAATGTGAAATTGGCGAATAAAACACGAAAGAACTGGGAATTGTTTTTTTCAGTTCCTAGATTTGTATTTTAGCAAAGATGAAGGTATGTTGGGTGCGCAAGAAATGAAACAAGGGTCCAAAAGACAGGATAGCGGGTTATTACTGTATATGTATCAGAAACAAAAAATAAATATGTTCAAAACAATGTCACCAATCAGAAAACAAAGAGGAAACCGCCGTGTTTGTCCAAACCTGGGTTCCAGTTAAGACGTGGAGAGTGGCATTTGTGACCGGGAAAGGTAACAACCCGAAAATGGCCTTTTTGGGCTTTTTCTAAATCCCATAAATGAACTTTTAACGGCGGCTTATTCGACATCAAATAGTGAAAGAAATCTGATTCACTTGTGTACTCATAAAAATATATAGACAAAACTTGTTTACAAAATGGTTTATTAAAAGAAATGCAAATAATCAACTAGAGACAACATTATTAAATAAAAACCACACGGTTACAAAACGTTATTTCCAGTTACCTATAACAAAATTAATATATTTTTTCTTTTGTCACTTGTTACACTTTAAATCAACCTTTAAAGAACATTAAAAAAGTTATAACTTGTTACACTTAAAACGATTCTCTTTAAAGATAATTCCTATCCAGCGACAGCGACACCGTAATCGGCTCGGTGGCGTTGTCCTCTTCAGTGGCGCATCGGATTAACTTCGTAGCTGAAACTTGCTGTCGGCTCGACGACTTCTTGCTATCTGGATATTTATAATAAATAGATAATGGCAAGGTATAATACAAATAACTACAGAAATAATGATGAAGAAGTAAGAAAAAATCTACTCCGAACTGGTAGCCAGTAAATCTGTTTTAAAAGCGGAGTGCTGTGCCACTCTTTGGAATGTAGGTAGTTTAATCATATTTCTTTTTTTAATAACATTTCGCGTAGCGCTCTACTCATGTTTATTGAAAATTCAAAATGATTCATGCGTCAATATATTTACCTGACCTTTACAATGTATGTTAAACCTGTAAAATTAATGAAATGAACACTGTGAGAACATTCCCAAAAGATATTGACCCTCTGAGAGAATTGACGAGCAATGTAATTTTGTGGAGATTATTAATTTGAAGAGATTTGTATAAACCTCGTTCATTGAAATGTAACTTTTTCATAATAATAATAATAATAATAATAATAATAATAATAATAATAATAATAATAATGCGACCCTCTGCCTCAACGTCAATAGGAAATAAAGAGTAAAAAGCACTTATTTTACCGAGCAAGGTGTTTTCAGTGCGTTTCGATAAGAATTTTCTTTTAAAGTTGCATTTTTGCCACAAAAAGTTAGTTTCATATTGCATTTCATATTGTCTCGCAATTTTTAAGTAGATAAATTAACACACCACAGCACAAACGACATATATCTTTTCTGTTTACATGCCCTAGCACTTTTATTAAAATCATACATACACGTTGCACCATTCGTTGGAAGTTAAACCTGGGCTCGCATGTTCGAAAGCATCTCAAAATCTGCGATTCGGCGCTATTGCCTTTCTTGCTAGTATCGCAATTTGCGACCGCAAGAGTTAATACCGTCGCAATTGCCTTCGCGTAATTTCTCATTTTCAGTGTCTAGAATGCAAATAAACATAGTAGCAATTCCTGGTTGCTTGTCACTGTAGCATCTTACTAGCACGGAAGCTAATAAAGGATCGAGTCATTGATACCTCTGATAGAAAAGATGAAACTGAAACTTTGCCATGGGATCTCGGCGTCTCAAAAACCTTGTAATGCATTCATTGGAAATTTTCACGTGAAGAATGTTATGCACTGTATATAATATTATGTCATCAAAGAAAAAATAACACTGATGGAGATTTTATATAGTCATGTTTTATTATATTATGCACAAAATTTTCAAAATTAAACATTTCATATATTATTTCAGTCTTCTCATAATGATCCTAAGTTAAACTTTTCACTTTCTACACAAAATGGAAGCTAAACCTCACAAAGTTAATTCACACTTCCTCAGTGTGTGTTATTATGGAACTTAGCACTATTCACCAATGTATCAGTTATAGTATCAGCCTTTGAATAACAAACTGTCTCCTATCTTCACAGTGACACTGATGGTAACACTAGGTCTCCTATCTTCACAGTGACAATGATGGTAACACTAGGTCTCCTATCTTCACAGTGACACTGATGGTAACACTAGGTCTCCTATCTTCACAGTGACACTGATGGTAACACTAGGTCTCCTATCTTCACAGTGACACTGATGGTAACACTAGGTCTCCTATCTTCACAGTGACACTGATGGTAACACTAGGTCTCCTATCTTCACAGTGACACTGATGGTAACACTAGGTCTCCAATCTTCACAGTGACACTGATGGTAACACTAGGTCTCCTATCTTCACAGTGACACTGATGGTAACACTAGGTCTCCAATCTTCACAGTGACACTGATGGTAACACTAGGTCTCTTATCTTCACAGTGACACTGATGGTAACACTAGGTCTCCTATCTTCACAGTGACATTGATGGTAACACTAGGTCTCCTATCTTCACAGTGACACTGATGGTAACACTAGGTCTCCAATCTTCACAGTGACACTGATGGTAACACTAGGTCTCTTATCTTCACAGTGACACTGATGGTAACACTATGTCTCCAATCTTCACAGTGACACTTTGGTACTGGTTAGGCTGGTGCTGCAGATGAATCCCAAAAGGAATCTGACAAATAAAAGGAGCAAGGTTAAATGGTAAAAGAGGCAAAAAGAATGCAGAGAATGGCAATGTTCAGCCACTGGCGTAAGAAGAAAGAAAACAGCAGAACAGAAAGTTATGGTGAGATCAAACGAAGGGCTGTAGATCGAGATGGATCGAGTGGGAGAAGCTAAACCTGCCACACGACAGACAACCAAGAAGAAGAAGAAGAAGAAATAATACATGTAACAGAAACATTTTTAAATATCCATCATGAGCCTACACACCTTTCTTCCTCTGAATGTGGCAAGTGTCCTCAGAGGTTCTTTGGACCGGTTTCCTGTCTTCTGGTCCACACAAACCATCTGGCACCTGCTGCATAAACCTTGGCTCTAGGGAGGACAAAACATACTTTTTATGTCAAATGTTAAATTCTTTAAACTCATCATTTGGTGTTGTTTTTATGTCAATGGCCATGGTAATGAAAAGCAAATCCATATTTCAAAAGAAGCAGCAAAGCTGTCAACTGTACTGACATAAAGCAGAAAAATATGATTTTTGTCAATTTTGATGAATTATTACAAAATGATTAACAGTGTAATCACCATCGCACATGAACTTCTGAGAAAAAAATCATGTTTCTTTAAATACAATTCATATCTTTTTGGTATTTGTGAAAGAATGGCCATTATCTCTCTCTTAAATCTGATCTTAAAGTTCCTCTTATTTAACTTAAAAAATTATAAGATGTGTAAGGAAAATACTTAACATGAGGTATTCTTGAAGGCTCAATCATGCACATGAAAATAATCAAAATTTTACCAGGAATACATGCTGCCCTATTTGAACTTTTGTCCAATCATCTTCTTGGAAAGCTTCTACTCCATCCACCACCAAGTTAGCACGGAAGCGACAGACATAAGCTTCAACATCTGAAGTGGAAAATGGCAAACATGGTTTAACTGCTAAAAAACAAACATGTGGCATTTTACTCCCACAAATCTAACTGGACAACTACAAATTTATTACAGGGATCCAGGGTTTAGAATTAGTTCAATTATTTAAGAGGTTTTCAACAGTATTATACAAATTTCAAGTTGTAGATGACATAGTAAACCAAGTTTTAGTCAAAAAGGTAAAAACAAGACATCATTAACAACAATGATTTACCATGTACTTCAGTTGTTCTTACTGCACTGTCCAAACTGTACAGATTTCTCTCTGCAACCTTGTCCATAAGATCCAAAACACTGTTTCTGTTGATCAGTAAAAACTGGGACTCATTGGCCAAGGAAAGCTGAGCATCACCAGCACCATCTTAAAGGAAATTTGCAAATTAAAATCAATCTAGGGGCCAATTATATTTTGGCAACCTTAAAAAACTCACCAAAATTGTTTGCATGGTCAAGCAACCAGTTGAGCTTTATTTTACTTGATTCATTTAACCATATGAACAAAGTTTTCACTCTTGCAACAGAACTTTTTAAGAAATAATATGCAAACACTTAAAAAGAAGAGTAATACGAGTAACTGAAACTCCTACCTTCTTGAGGTAATTTTGAAGTCCTTGTGTCCTCAGAATACTGCTGTATAAGTCGACAACCTGGTTTTCCCAGAGCCTGTGCTAGCCAGTGAGCTGCCTTCTCTCCACAATCTAGGCCTTCAATTCTGAGACAATTGAGAATACAAGAAATTACATTTTGCAGTTGAGTATTTGCTTTATCCTGTAATCACAAAATTTATTCTATAGAACTGGTCTGAGAACACATCACTTTCAGTTATCCTTTGTGTTCAAATAAACTCTTTGTATGATTTTTTTCTAAATCCCAGTCTCGTTCTCAATACTCATATGCTCTACACCATAATGGTATGCCTCACCTGTCTCCACAAACTTTACTATGACACATTTTCAAGTCTACTGTGTTGGAGTCACTTTGGATGAGTGGAACTCTTACTGATTGGAGACCTGAAATCAAACAAGGCAACACTTCACAACACTTAACAAATTTTCTGTTAAAATTGAGAATTTATACAACACATGTATATTTAAATACATTTTCAGGACTCGCATAATATATTCCCTTATGTAAGCCAACTAACTGAAACTAATGGCACAGTGACTAACCACATGGCATAACTAAATATGTACCAAATGCCTGTCAGCAAGAGCCCAGGTACAGAATAACACTCACCTGGAAAATTAAGAACAAGCACTTGTTCATGGAGCAGAATTTTTGGTTTAATGAGGCACAACTTGGTCTCCCTCTTTTGGCTTAGACACACTCCACTCTCTGATACAATCATCCAGTGCCTGTCATAGAGAAACCCCTTGGGCCCTATCTCCCACTCAGATACCTGCAACCACAGTATACGTAGCCTTTATCATATAGAGACTGTGACAGTAACAATAATGGTAGTATGTAATGATCTGATAGTGATGCCTCAACCATGATTATGACAATGTAACAATGTTCTGTTACAATAACAGTAATAACTATCAGGACAATGACTATGGTACTGTGACACCTATGATATCTTTAATGACAGTTGTTATGGTAACCTGTGCCACCTTTACGGACACTTAGGATATAGTGACACTATATTAGATTCTGAAGAATGACAATAACACCAATGTGTCCATATGTGACTGATACATTTTCATTGTCAAATTATTTGTTGAAATTTATTACTGACAACTGAATGAAAAAAGTCTAACCTCAAATGCTGCACAGGATTTCACAGGATACAAGAAGATACGTTTCAGAATCCTGTTGGGTCCATCTTCTCCATCTGAGAAATCTGGAACTGCCTCTACCCTGGAACTGTTCCTTTCAGAAATAGCCAGTAATACTGGGTCAGGGGAAGAGGACTCATTTTTTGTCCTTTCTGTCTGCTCCGTATCGGTGGATAATTGCAGAGTCATCTCCATGCAACCCAACACAGGCACTACAAGCTGTCTGTCTTCAACACTACTCTTGGTTGCCAATAAGTCCTTCTCATTTTCCCCAGTGGACAGGCCAGTGTTAGACTGCACTTTGTCATTTACAATAATATCCTGTAAAGGGGGACTTGACCTATAAGATGCATTTGTATGTTCCTGTGCAGTAGAATTTGACCCTGCTTGCTGTAAAGGTTGACTTTTGGGTATTTCCTCAGAAAAGACTAGAGATTTTGTTTTATCAATTGGTTTATCACAGAGAAATGACTGATCGTTATTTTGTCCCAATACTTTTTGTTTACCCGCATAGAGCCTATCACAATCAGATGTAGCACCAATTACTGAAGATTCATTTTGATTGTTAAGTGAAGGGGAGAATTCTGCTGGTGGGAGATCCCCGTTTTGGCTGGGATTGCTATTATTTCGTAACATCCCCTGATGGCCACTTCCACAATTTATTGGCACCATTTGTGGTTCAGCCTCAACAAAGCAATTTTCGATGAAGTCCAGGAATTTTCTTGCATCACGAAATGTTGACATGTACCCGAAAGAGATCCGAACACTACCTGTAGGGACTCCATTGATTAGATCTTTGTCATCCCCACACACATGACCAGACTAAAAAGCAAAACATTTGTTTTTAACATTATAAGTTGAATTGAGAAAGTAAAATTTGTTTCAAATAACTTTAAACCAGTGTACATATTTCAAATATACATGCATGATTGATTCTCTTTATGTTAGAAAAAAAATATTTTGACAGGGCCTCAACTTGAGTAATTTCATCACAATGAATATGAATACGAATTAAATTAATAAAGTTTTTTTTTAAAATAAATGCCAAACACAAAAATAAATTCAATATCTGCTATGGACAGGTTAGTATGGTGTCGGTCCTGCTAGCACCAATACTAGGATGATAACACGCTCACCTGGTAATTGTCCTTTATTTGAGCAGATGTCAGGTTCAGGTAGTACTGACAAGCACCAATGTTACAGAAACAGCCTGTTCTGATCTCTATGTTATACAGCTGAGCCATTTTATTAACCTGAAAAATGACTTGGTGCTATCATTTTTATGTCAATTCATTTCAATTTCATTTCTTTAAATATTATGTTTTTCAAAATTCTTATGATAATCAAAATCAATACAGCAATGTAAAACAAACTCAAAATTTTGATTAGAATAGACAGCCATTTTAAGGATATAAACGGCAGTAAGGTCAAAGGATGCCTCACCTCGGCAAATCCCACATATTCACCATTAGCTCGGAGGAGATTGAAATTAACAATCCCGCCCTGTGTGTCGATATCTTCATAGTCCATGTCTGAGTAGAGCTTGACAACTGGGGTCCCGTTGCCATGGCGATAGGAGCCAAGATGGTGGTGGACATACCTGGCCAGAGAGAAGACGTGACTGGACACTATGTCCATTCCACCTGAGACCAAGGAACAGAATGGGTATGAATTATCTTTTCACTCCTCTTTCTCCTTTTTCAGAACAAAATGGTGGATTCAGCTTTCCACACCTCCTCCACCCCAACCCCACTGTCATTGACAAACAGCAGAAAATAAATGATCAGAGGCCCATGCATACAAACACTGCAAAGTGTCCCAAAGCACAGCACATTTTTAACAAACATAACTTCAGAGGGAGAGAAGGAATTTGGAAAATCTTTTTACCCACTCATCTTGATGTTTCGGATACTCCAGTGCTCTCAGTAATGATGGGTAAATGACCATATAATGGTAAAGTATGTACCTGTTAGTTTATCTAAGGCATCAAATCCATGTCTTAGGGCTATAATGTCCAGGAATGGGACAGTACCATCTTCAAATCTAGAAAACAAGAAAGTAATCAGAGTTATACAAGTTAATTCTTCTGACATATTCTTGCTATCAGATGCAAATTTAAGGCTGTTAAAGGGATAATATTAAATGAATTTTCCTGGAGTAAACAACAATTTCCCCATACTTACTAATGGTTAATTAATCCATTTTTACATTCAAAGTTAGTCCCTGGTTTTTTTTTCTAAAAAGTTTCTTTTTTTTTGTTAGAATCTCTTAAGAGATTATAACAGAGTATAGCCATCCATAGAGGTCACATGGTCTACAAACAAGCTCAGATATCAGAATAATAGCTATAACTGCCGTTTTTGAGGTAAAACAGAAGATATTATATTTCTATGAGTTGTTCACAACGTTTTTATTGTGAAATATAGATCTCAAACGAAAAGTTATTATCCCTGTAAGCTTACTCATACAGCTGCTATATATTAAGGAGTTTATGAGGATATTCTAAATACCAAGTAATCCAACTTTATTTCGCCCAAGAAATTGACAACTTACTGTTTTCAGTTTAAGTGTACTGGTTTTAATTTACCAGTGTGCATACAAATATGGGTTTCTATGACTATCATTATAACAAATATACTGCAATGCCATCACACCTAATGCAATCTCAACATTAGACCACATTTTCCTCCTCACCCAGCAGTTCCTAACTTACAGTATTTACCTACAAAATTATCACTTCTCATTTCTTCCTGTCATTTAATTTTTCTAAATTATTCCTTATTTATGCCACCTTTTTAGTGATGGGTATTTCTGACTTAAACCAATTAACTATTTGGACGTTTTACAAAATTTTAATTATTACAACATTATTATAATGATTATGTAACATTTTTATTGCTTCTTTTCTTAAGTGGAATTGTAATGAAAATCTAAAATATCTGTTCAATCTGGAAAATTTTGAAGTCCCAATCAACTATATTAAAAGGAATTTTACAATGTTCAAAGTAAAACCCATTCGCAGGGTAACTTATATTGTAAAACTGATTGTAATTGACAAGAACAAGCATGTTTTATTCTGAAACAAGATGTAAGGTCAAAGTTTCCTCTCTCTTATTATACGAGTCAGTAAGGATACTGATGAGAGGGCAGGCAGAAAGACTTGTCAGACAAAACAAGAAAAAAATATACAAAACAATTCAATGAGAAAAAAAATGAAAGAAAAAATGTAATTAGGAACTTGTAAACTGGTACTTTGACAATTACTGTCTGTTCTCCTTTTTTTTGCTGTTTTCTAATTTTTTTTTTTTCAGTTTCAACTGTTTTAACAAGTAAAAAAAATTGAGGAGTTACAACGTAGAATAACATCCTCTACAAATTCCTCACACCAGTCCTCTGTCTGGAGAAGTGAACAGACGCTGGTCATGTTACTGTTACACCGGTAGACATTGTATAGGGAGAAAACTGGTTTAGGTTGTCTTCCACAATGATAATTTATGACTACAATTCTGAATTATCTCCACTAGTCTACTCATCACTGTGTATCATATACTGATCACAAACAGCCATTCTATACAAGTGTTTTAGGAATTTTTGCACATACAGTTGAGATAATGTGCTAACTTTTTCCTAATAACTTTGTGGCCTCACAAGGAAGACATTACCTACATTATCATTTAATAAGTACAGTAAGGGATATAGATGAAAAGTAATATTAATATAAAAAATTCAGTGTGTAACCAACCTTTGAGCTAGATCAGGGCTGCTGGCATGTGTTCTCTCTCCAGGTAGATTCATAGCCACTGTGCCCCCACCAAAATATCTCTTGTCCAGGGTGTGGGCAGATGTGTTCTTGACCAGGAGAGCACCTGTTGGCAATAATAATAATAATAATAATAATAATACTTTTTAAATCATGACTGCATTAATTCTGTAAACAACCTTAATTCTTAATAATTTAGTAAGCACATGAATGTTTTTACATTTATAGGCTTTCTATATAAAAAATACAGTATACAACATACATTATAAAAAGATACAAATATTAAATGGATAAGACCCCCTTTTAATACTTAATATGCCAACTTTAAACTGATTACTCATTATCTTCAAAATTAAACTTAATTTGCATCAGATTTTTAATTCTTTTTTGCTAAAAGTTCAATAGATCTTCACAGATTCATGAATTGTGAAATGTAGAAAAATTTCAGGTTATCAAATTAATTGAAATATCTTCTTTTAATTCTTTTATGTAGTAAGTACAAAAAAGAAGGAAAAATAACTTAAAGATTATAATGGCAGTTGTTGTTATGAAGAACAAACAAACAAACAAACATGCTCCAATTATCTGGATTCCCCTGTACATGAAGCGTACCACTTTTTTTATGGGAGAAATATTCATCACCATTACAGCATTAATTGTTTGTGACTGGTTTTTCAGTTGCACTTCTGAACCAATAATGCTTTCAATATGTTTTGCCCGGGTATTGCACTGATGCATTAGAAAATAAGGAAGCCTATAGTATACAGATACTATGTAATAACTGACCGGGTCAGTTTGGTGACAGCAGCTCTCTGCCAGTGAAGACCCACTGAGAAGAGCATGTGTTAAGGGGTAACGGGCATGACATTTCAAATTCCTACCTTTAACACCCTAAGTTTCCCAGTATATTGCCTATCTCCACCACACTTGGTTTCCCAGTATATTGCCTATCTCCACCACACTTGGTTTCCCAGTATATTGCCTGGCTCTACCCCACTTGGTTTTCCAGTATATTGCCTATCTCTACCACACTTGGTTTCCCAGTTTATAGCCTATCTCTACCACACTTGGTTTCCCAGTATATTGCCTATCTCTACCACACTTGGTTTCCCAGCATATTGCCTATTTCTACCACACTTGGTTTCCCAGTTTATAGCCTATCTCTACCACACTTGGTTTCCCAGTATGCTGTGTATCCCTACCACATTAGGTTTCCCAGTACATTTCCCATATCCACTTCCCTGGGTTTCAGTCTACTCCCCAGCTACCATACAAGAGCATCTAATGCTTATATATATACTTTCATAAGGCTAAAATCTTTACGTGGCATGAATTAAAAGACACAAACCTGTCAATGAAAGGAAATATCTACTATATAAGATGTTTATTTCAGATTAAATTGCAACACAGGTGAGAGAGACATTCTCAGCCACATGCCCAACTCTATGGCCACGTGTGCTCTTAAAGAAAACCCATAAAAATTTAGTATAAACTTTACCAATGAATAGTAAATTACAAAATCAATAAATGTACACTACAACATACATTTTAGTACAAATTTGCTTTGAAGAAACCAAGTTTACTCTTTTGACTTCACATAGGTGAATTAACAGTGCATTTACACTGGTTTAACTCAACACCATATCTTAGAAAACCAAATTATTACAAGGTTTATCTAAATTCAGGCAGCCTGTCTTATCCGATTGATGTCCTCACCATAAATGAAATTTTTGTATTACACAGATTGATCCAACTCCCTGGGGACTCTCACTGAAAGCAATCAGATTTCAGATTAAAAGATAAACAAGCCGTCTCTTGTTTCTAACGTATTCGTATAATCACCAGCTTTTCTTTATTCTACTCACATTCAGTGGGACCTCACATGGGGACAGGCCCAGCACATAGCCAGAGATAGGGCCAAGTGGAAAGAAGTGACCTTATGTCCCACACGGGACGAAGAGGAATGATGATGATGATGACTCGCATTCAGTAGGAGACACATGAATGTGTTCATCTGATTGCAATCAGTGAGAGTCCCCACAGAATTAGATCGATCTAAGTGGAACAAGTGTTTCATTGGGAATAAGCCTCAAGGTACCAAGCTACACCTAGCGCTGTGTCTACGGACATGAATGGCTTATAACAAAAGGTTGCAATCAAGATCTGCTGAGAAATATTTGTTCTAAGACAGGCTGTCACAACTGCACAATAAACAAGCCCTGTGCTAAAACAAATTCTTGCACAGAATGACTTTCAACTTTCTGTAATTGAAACGTACCTGCAGAGCAATTACAATGTCATAAAAAACATATACACACACGTGTTGGGTTCACTTCCTCTTGAGTAAAAATGTCAGATGTAATTTTAGAAACTTGTTGACATTATCCAGTTTGCAGACACACTTAATTTTTTTTAACGTTAAAATATACAAATGATATTCCTGTTATTTCAGCATGAAGTTAAGTTAATAAACATGCAATCCTTTTAAGATGATATACCATGTTATCAAAATACTCTCTTGTCAAAATGGGCAGTGATTGAAAACTAGTTAACTGTACATGGGAGTGTATATAACACCACCTAATGGGCATATACCACCATCTTTACGTAGCAGAACCCTATCTACAATACATTAAAACACCCCAACTACTTTGCTAAACCAGAACCATGGCAAGAGTCTGTGACAAAATGCCCTGGAAAGCCCAAAGCAGACAGCCAACACAAAACAACGACAAGTTACAGTAAAAACATGAAAATTTAGTTGATCTTGAAATTTTTGTTGGAAGACGATTCTCTGCTGGCATTATTTTTTCACTTTGAAAATTTTATGAAACTTGAAAATGGGCCTCTTGATAATTTTGAAAGGTTTGTCAACTAATATGGTCATGTCAAATTCAAGCATTTTAAAATATGAATTAATTTCTAAGTGATGAAATTTTCAAGTTTTTACCCAAGTTCATTGCCCTGGGCAACCCTCCATGAAAGTGTTCAACAGGACTAAATATAGAGACAGACAGATGAACAGATGATATATAGCAACAACCTAACAGTATTAGAACTGGTTATTTGTAATGAAGCTGATTAATTTCCCACTCGAACTGAATAAAATCCTTTCACATCACTCCTAGTATTAAAACAAACTACATATGAAAGCATTCTGTGGCAATTTGCACTAATGACTTGCCTTTGTATCTAGGGCAATCCTCTTTTGATCACTCTCTATAATAGTGCAGTTGTTGACAGAGAAAAAAGTGATACACAAAGGTGCATTTGGACTTTTTTCTCTTTTTTTTTTGTGGGGGAGGGAGTTAGCAGGTGATGAGGTAGACAGGGGCTTATTGATATCCTGGAGCAGCCACTACATCTCATATCAACATGGCTTCCTTCTTGTTACAAATAGATATCTTACCTATACCAGTAGGAAAGCCAAATATTTTGTAAAATGACAAGGTGACAAAATCAGGGCTGTGCAGTTGGAGGTCTAACTTGGAAGTGCTCACAAATGAGGCTGCATCTAAAACAGTGAACCAGTTGCCAGGGTGGTGTTCTGTCAGTTCTAATTTACCATTCTTTATTTTATCCAACCACACTAACGGATACTTCCTCCCTGAAAAGTTACACTGGGCAGGGTATGCAAATAAACAGTTGGGTGCATTCCTTTGAGTAGTTACGGTGACAGTTTTATGAGCAGACATGTTGCCATTTTGGGATGTTTTACTAGCCAGCTTCAAAAGTTCCTTCTCACTGACACACAAGAGATGTGCCCCTCGCTCTGCAACAATCTCCCGCATTCCTATGACGGAGGTGTGATTTTGGGCAAGATAGCAGAAACAGCCCCGCTGGGTCACCCCGAAATCTGCTGTTGCATGCTGGGATAGATTCATAACCTGATCCCCAGGTGTACCCCGGGAGTCTGAGTGCATAACACCTTGGGACACCTGTTCATTTGATACCTTATCTTCGCTAATAATCCTTGACTTTCCAGGTATGCCTACCCCATGTTGTGAGGATGTCTGTAGCAAAACGGACTTGCTGCTTCTTTCTAATGAACAAGTGCTTGTGACCTTTTGGCACTCTTCCCCGGAAATTGGCATTGCCTCAGTTCTAATGGGGTTTTCAACTAGTTTGATATCGCTCATGGTTGGTTCAAGAGCTACAGTTTCCTCCGGCTCTTCATTAAAAGTCTGTCTGGATTCTGAGCTACCCTCCCTCAAAATACTGACTTTTGATTCAAGATCTACCGCATGGCTCTGATCAGAGTTTACATTAGGTAGCAAATCTGAGGAGTCCAATTTACAATCAATATTTCTTTCTGGGCCTGAGTAAATCAAATCAGATAATTCAAGTTTCCTGTTATAACTCTGATCTGTAGTGGAGATGGTGCTTGGTATCTCACACCTGTGCGTAGGGCCCTCTTTTGGCTTTGATATGGTCTTGTCATCACTGCGTAATTCATCACTGGCGCCAGAGGTATTACAGCCATCACTTTTAACATGCTGAGAACAAGTATAACCAGCGCAAACAGACGGCTTCTTTACAATCCCGCTCTTGACCAGAGAGGCTTTTTGATTGGTCATATCCTGTTGAGAATCTTGGAGGTCGTCTGTCAAGAAAATGTTGGTATCTCCATATTGACCTCTATCTTCATGAGGCCTCAATAAACTTGGTACTTCTGTCAGACCAGAAGCCCTGTGTTGCCATGGTGATTCATCCTCCCTTACTATGTGAAGCTTGGTATTCTTCATGTTTTCAGGAAATCTCCTCTCAGACGCAGGTTGGCCAGCATTAGGCTTCTTGATGCCTGCTGCGCTTGACTGGCATCGACTTGATACGGTAGCCTGGCAGAAGCCATTTGTAAAATCAAACGTTTCGCTGAGTAGTTTGAGTGCAGCTGTGCAGCCAGGTGTGAAAATCACGCTGTATTCATTGGAATTGGTGTTGAAAAAATCCAAAACTCTGAAAATACATTAATAAAGCTTTAGTGTGACAAGGAAAATATGCTGGTCGTCATTTGAAAATATGCATAAGCTATATAAATTAAATGTTGGTAATTTGAAGTTGTATTCTTAATAGTTAAAAAATCACACAAAAAAAAAAAAACCTTCAAAAATTGGTGTTTTAAAGAAAATTAAACTGTACAAAAAGACCAAAAATTGTTAACAACAGCACCACTAATGATTGTGAAGATTCACGCAAACCGGTAACAAAATGAATAGAATGACATCACTAGCTGACTAGATAGCAAGTTGAGGGTTTGACAGTATGACCATGTCTACTTCCAATCTCAGTAACTTATGTATGGAACTCTCAGTAGCTACATATTGTGGTGCCATCTTGTGCAAAACACACTACCAATATTAATCACAGACACCAATTAATAATTATTGTGTCAACAGACAGGCTTTTCTCAATTTGCGTGAAGTGAGAGCTACATTGTAGTGATGAGGTTGAAGCTGTATACACTTTGAAATGTATGTCTTATAAAGCAATGCAAAGGTGACACTCTATAAATATCATAAATTCATAGGGTTGTGAACATAAGAGAAAAACAACCAGAAAAATGTATGTTGAAAAAATTCCCCATCTTTTATTCATTGTTGCACTGCACTAGCCAGTTTACCAAATTATATTTGATCCCACTTTCCTCTAAATTCAACAAAATCTCGCTTGATTTTAAACTATATAAGTCATGAGACTGGGTTACCTCTAGTGATCCCCATTCATAATGACACAATTACCTAACCTTCTATATAGTTTGCAATAGATTTAGCTACCACAAAATGAACTTTAGTGTTAAAATGCCAAGGATTAACACTGCACCCAAGTTAAAGCAGGGCAAGAAAAAATAGCATTCCATTTTAGATGTATGTTATACAATAAGTAGTCTTTGTTGTATAACAAACACAGGCTTTGTTTTTTTCGAAACAAAGAATAGAGATAGAACCTGTTATAATATATTGTACCTGCTGGTACGTGCTGAGTGACAAAGTGCAACTGTCAGTGAAACTACACATACCGTGAAGCACTAAGCAGGTAAAATGTTTCTTTTCATTACTGACACTTTGTACACATTTGATACTATCACCTTGAATAGAGACACAGATTTCTTCAACTGATACCCGAGTGAACAAAATATCTGATTGAAGTCTGACCACTTGCTAACTAAAGATTATCATATCACAAACATACATACGCACACACACACACACACACACACACACACACACACAGAGAGAGAGAGAGAGAGAGAGAGAGAGGGGGACAGAGAAAGAGGGGCCATAACTTTGAATGTCAGAAAAGATTCATCAACCATTGGTCAGTATGTGGAAATTAACATTTACCAAAAGAAAACCCCATTTTTTGGCCAAAATGAACAGTTGTTATCCCTTGAATAAGTACAACCTGCAAGTTTACACTTAAATGCGACTGCAATATATTTTGTTGTACATTTCTATGAGACAGATTTGGTGTAAGGTCAATCAAAACAGCAGTTAATACCTCATGCAAAACAGTTCCCTACTATTTTGGTAAAGAATTGTGCCCCCTTTTTTAGGTCTTTTGTTGAAAAGCCAACATATCAGAGCAGTGCATGGCTGGACAGCTTTGATGGCTGAATTTGTCAAGTATATATTTAGAACTCTTTTCTGAAAAGAAGTGTTGAGATTGAAGAACAAGGCATTTTTCTTACTTACGGGGATATGTTTGAATGAGTTATAAAGAGAAGCCTGCTTTGTAGCTCAGGAGTGTTGGCAGACGGCAAAATTGATTACAAAAGGTTTGTTGTCTGAGCTGAACAATTTGTAATCCTGTCCTCAGTGCAGACTCTTTAGGGTCTGTCTAGGTCAGGACAACTTCAACTTGGCCACTAAGAATGCAGGGAAAGAGGAAATGTTTCTTTTTTTTTCTTTTTTATCACCCTCCCTCCTATAACATAAACTGTTGAAATAAAATGAGTGTGAATTATGGACTTTTGGCAATACTGAATATACAAAAACATACTGTTAAGGGCTTCATAGTCTTTTTTCTTTCTTTTGGGTTCATTAGAAACCTCTGCATCAATTGTAACTGTACCAAAAATTGGCCAAATAGGGATAGGACACTAGTACTAAGAGAGACTGCTCAACCAGCTCTTTCACTAAAATGAAAACTTTCTTATTGTGGAACTTAAATGGTCCAAATTAAAACTGTCCAAAAACAAAGAAAGAATGACCCCTCATGATACCACTGCCTATTCTATATGTGCACAAGCAACCACCAGTCTTTCAAGTGACAGTTCAGAAAAGGGGTCCCTCCTTGATAAGATCAAGAAAGAAAGCAACCAGCCCAGGTAGTCAAATCCCTTGTAATCTATTTTATCATCTGAGGACATATTTCATCCACAAACCTACTAAACTTTTTAGGTCAATGAAATATAGTCCTAAGGGCTTATGATCTCCAAATCTCAAATCTTAAACTTCTTTTGTTCAAAATATTGTCTTGACAAATAGAGCCATCAAAAGTGTCCAGCCAGTGGCTGACATGACGCACCTCCAAGTGCAGATGAAGGTGACAGAAATCGCCTGACAGACATCATAATATGTAGAGTAGTGTGAAGTATGAGGATCCACCATTACAATGATAACTTCCATCCATTAGACAAATTAGAATGACACTCTTTTCAGTGCCATGTGTTCTACTGTAGAGAATTTTAGTAGTTTTACCCAGCACTAAACTGATTTCATTTTTAGCAGAGAGAGAGAGAGAGAGAGAGAGAGAGAGAGAGAGAGAGAGAATGAGAGAGAGAATGGGAGGGGGTACCAGGATCAGTTTAAGTACCTCCAATACAGATGTGTGTGTGTGTGTGTGTGTGTGTGTGTGTGTGTATGTGCGTGTGCGTGCCCGTGAGCACAGGCATGTGCAGTTGCATGATCACACCAGGAATCTATACCTATATCTCACTTGCTCGATGGTGTCACTTGTCAAGCAGCTACTTGCATTCCTGCTATGAGGGTTGCCATACACCCCGTGTAGCAAGTCTTTATGGATGTTCTCTATCTGCTGTTTGGAATACAGGGTGGCCCCAGCATGGTCCAAATATACTGTGTCTGAAAAAATTCACAAAAATAACATCAGAATCTAGAACAAGCAAAGATAACCCCCCTCCCCCTGCTTCTCCTGAAATTTTCCAGTTAAACACATTTTAGAAAGTTTGAAAACTCTCCGGCTCACATAAGAAGTATCTCTAAATAAAAAAAAAAATATATATATATATATATATATATATATATATATATATATATATATATATATATATATATATATATATATATATATATATATATATATATATATCACACCAGGGTGAAACAACATTTTTATATGTTTTTTTAAAGTGACATAGAATATGCACAGCCTGGAAAACTTGAGTACTTCAAGGGGCACATGAAACATTAAACTAAAAAGCCCCATTCAGAATAGGGGTTAAACTAGTCTGAGGGTCAAATATGGCCGATCCACTTGAATACTACCCCACGGGATATATACATTTAGTATCTATTAGCTGGCAAGCTTTGTAGTGGGTCGCCATATTGTGCCCTCGGACTAGTTACTAGTAGTCCCCTATTCTGAATCGGGCCAAAGACATTTCTATAAAAAAACTTTGCTAGACATTCAAAAAGAAAAATTATCCTGCAAATCTCCACAGTTTTCCATTAATTACCAAGGTATACCCTACCCAAAACCATTGAGAAAATCATGATCTATACATCTATTTATGAGTTCTAAATTTTACCATTAACAATGAAATTTGCCAGTCTCTATCCACATAACTACTCAAAAGTAATAAGTATTGATTGTATATTTCTCACTTTTGCAGATGACTTAAACCAGACCTGGGAGAAACAGTTCGGGTAACTTAATAAAATATCAATTTGCACACATAGCATGTAACCTAAACTTTGCTAATAAGTGTTAACATTGAATCTAAACTTCCTGTACAAAAATATCAAACTCCACCTGCAGTTTTCTAATAAAACTGTAATGCTGCCAGCTGTGCAGAATGAAAAGTGAGGTTAATGGAAATGTTTGTACAAAAAGTGAGACAGCAATAAAGTATGGGTTGTCCAAAGGCAACTGAAATCAAAACAGAAAAGTTTCTTAATGGACATTTTAAAAAATGCACATCAAAAGAAATAATTATGGTAATCTTTGGCTTATGAACATTTAAAAATCACAATTTCTCTCTGAATGTTGAAAGCGAGCTGTGCAGTTGAAATTATGAATATTATTTGTTCATCATAACATCAACACATGATGCTAGTTAAATGGTACATGTATTTCATTGACACCATATTGCCAGCTCATATATCAATAAAGATTAGAAGAAACTCGGGTTGACTTTCTAAAAAAAAAAAAAAACAATGTGGCTCTACATTGAGAGATGTCTACCTACAAGAATACCAAGGAAATTTGGTAAAATCTTCATTTTTAGTCAGGGTCAGCAGCTGACTTTACATCAACAGGGGATCCAAGCAGAACTCAAACAAGTAAGATTGCTTAGCTTATGAATTTATGAACTTTTTTGTTTTTTTAATACTGTCTTCTTAATTTTTGGGTGTTCTACTGCTAACAAGTCTAAATGAACTACATGGCATTTTAGCAGAAAATCTTTATTTAGTTTAAGGTGAATGACTAAAACGGGATCGGTTATTTTAAGCAACACTGCCAATAAACCCTGCTGTCACCATAGTCTCCAAAAAATGGAGTAGACACACTGTTAACAGTAACTAGATACAGCACGGTAACACAGACATTTTATTGTAACAAAGATATTTCTTCATCAAAAAATTCCAAATTTTTAGTGCTGACACAAAAAGCAAAAGGGATATTTAAGACATCAAGAAGAAACTTACAATCACTACAAGAATGACCAACAGGTTTGCAGGGGCTGATCCAGGATTATTTGAAGAGAGGGTCTGGTTTTTTAGGAATGATAGGCCTCAAATGCAAAGGTGACCTTTATCCCCTTGAAGTGGGGTTTGGGGCCTTCTTGTGGGCCCAAAAATCTTTGTTTTCAAGGGCTAATAGTACCACTTGGCATGGTTAAGAAGTATGATTCAGCTAGTCAAAATTCTAATTTCAAGGAGATCCCTTGGGTATAGGCCACGTGCACTGTAGGCTTACTAGCTAGACTTATCATGACAGGCCTATACCTGTACATGTGCAGTATACTTCTTTTATTCAGTTGGCTTTTTTTTTCACTGTTTAGAGTCTAAAGCAGGTTGAAACATTTTCTAAATGCAATCAGCATTTTTTGCTACAATTTACAATTACTTTGGGCTCTGTTACACTGTCAATTTGTAACATTTAATCTTGCAATATAAAATTTTACACTTTCATAGTAGTTTCTTTGTCTACTGCCTATTTGCACCCTGTTTGTCCCTGTTTACCAGGTTGATCGTTGTAAAATAATACATGGCGGTGACGTACAGACAAGAAATTCATTAGAAATTGATTCTCACCAGAAACAAACTCTCAAACAATCATGCTGGTCATGCAACTTCTATTGTACATGATTCTGTGCACTAGGTTGCTTTCTGATGGGAAAAGTATTGGATCATTACTTAACCTACCTCACGCTTTCAGAAGTACCTTTTTGGTTCTCAATTGGAGGTTTTTAATTTCACGACAGCCTAACTAGTAGACATAATGATGAATCTTACCTTACTGACGGCTCTGTCAATGGGAAAACTGGTTAACTTTTTAGGGGGTTGAGGAGATGAGAGATAACGTGATGGTTTGAGACCTTCTACATCACTGTGGATGTGCAAACTGGTCATCACTTTACACCTTTTGTGCATTAACACATTAGTATATATCAGAAAACACAAATAGGGGTGCTAATGCATGGATTAAGTAATACTATGAACTATACACTATACACATAGACAATGTACATACTTGTACATTACACCTTAGGCTCCTCTCCTCCATAACTGAATATCAGTCACATTTTGCACCTATTAGCACAAAGAGAAACACCCATGTTTTTTACTCAAGTAAAATCCAAGATCTACCAATGTAGGAAGACCTAGTTTTGGATAATATTCAGACTGATGATGCATAGCTGAAAACAATACATTTGATATATTTCTTACACATATGGTCACAAGTCCAAGTGCTCCCCCACCCTGTCAGTGGACATCACACTCCCTACAAATGCCAGTATCTGACTTGGACCTTACTAGTACTGTACTCTATGTATACAAGCCCTACGGTGTTTACAAGGACAGCTTAGTGGTGAGCAAGGGAATAAAGCCTGAAATTTAGCGATAGCTTGGAAGACCGAATACAAACAGATTAAATTATTTGAAGTATTTATTTATAAATAGACAAATGTAAACAGAGGCAATGACGCTGCATATCTACCGATTTTTATGGATGTTCATTCAAAAATATTTTAGTTTTAGGCACATAAGCATCAACAAACCTCCCAGCCTGTCAAATTCTTTAGCAACAACTTCATCAATCGCTCTATTGTAACCGTGGAGCCATTTATTTTCCTCTAAAAACCGCAATTCCTCTTTCAGCTCCACCATGTTGAAAAGGTCACTATTCGTCACATGGCTGCTTGAACTTTGACCTATAAAGATACGTCATCGCACCTGTTTTAAATTAATCCGCATTAAAGGGACTATATGTAATACTGCCCTAATTAAAAGACTTACTACAAATATTTCCAAGTAAAATAAGTAAAGGATACATAAAAATGTCGTTGAGAGCAGTGTTAAGTATATATGATGGCATATCTCATCTGAGTCGGACTATTTTACGAAGAAGGATTAGCGTAGGAGACCAACGTGCGGTGCGTGGATTGCCCCGCTCACGACTACTTTTCTCAGCTATTCATGCCTTGCTTGTATATTTCACGGAACCCATGTGCTGTTGCTCCCTATCCTTCTCACCAGATACCCAACCTTTTCTACACCCGCCAGGTATGTTAACTGTTTTACTTTCCTAACATGCTTAGTGAATTTATTTTAACCCGTCGTCGATGTGGTTGGTGTCTAGTTGAGCCGGATATTTTTCTTATCAAATTCATTTACAGTGAGTACATTGACAGACAGCGGCGCGCTCGACAGAAGTAGTTTTAGCGCTATGTGGAAAAAGATGCCGCGGCGGTCTGTTACTGTATATCATATCCCTGCCAACTGCTCCAATGATATTTAAGCGGTAGCCTGCATGCACATTTTTCGCCTGGCGCAACTCGCCACACGCTGTTTTTACCACTGTATTTTATCAATAATTTATGCCGGTATTTTGTATTTACTACACCCTCCCTCAATCCTCCGTGGGCTATATCCCCTACCAATCCTGCGCTATATCTAACCCCGTGGCTGCATATGTTCATTATTCAATCTTGGTTTCCTGCGTCGTTTGATTGGTATATATACTCTCTACACAAATCTTACCCAACCTATATTGATGAATAGGATTTGATGATTTTTGCCGTACCATATATACTTACGTACGTTAGGCATGCTTGCAGTTGAACCCTGCCTTTGCACACCTGAACATTTACCATTAGCACTTTTAGAGCGGGCATGTTATTTTTTTTCAAGTTTTTAAGAAGTACAGGTCTTGTTATGACATCTTTGGTTCTCAAAAATTCAACAAGAACAAAAGATATATAAAAAAAAGAAAAAAAAAAAAAACAAGCAAAGTGGATTTATGATTCAGCGTGACATCTCATTCAAAGGACTTGAATATGTGCTGCCTGACATGAATAACAGTTCTCCATCAAAATCTTGTCAATCTCAATTGTGGATTTAAAAAAAAAAAAAAAACAAGGAAGAAAATGGAACCGCTGGCCAGGTATGTGGATTAGGAGATGAGACAATTAAGGGATCATTCAGTTCGCTCCACTTCACAGGGCACGTGGCTGTGTGCCTCCAGCCAGAAAGGATCAGCACCCCAGAATTATGACTTTGGGTGTCAGCTATTCAGAGTTATTCACCCGTATAATGGCGAGTTACCCAGTTGTTAGTGTACCATTGTGTCGTGTGTGTTTGAAAAGCATACTGGCAGTTTATTGATTCACTGGGTCCCCATTGTCCACTGTATCTATCAAATCACAGTTTGTGCTGTAATTAATGCATCAATACTATTACATGTGAATAACTTACGTACATTGAGCGTGTACCATGATTGTTATTCTGAGACTTCTGTTGACTCGAAATATTGGAAAGAAAAAAGTGCAGTGAAAATTGCACACTGCAGTCGCGGTATTTGTGTCATTATGATCAGCTGCAGTTGTTGTTGAATGGGTGATTTGTTGATGTCACCGAGTACTCGTAGCCAATTTATGGAGAAACCAAAAGGCCATTAGCACATAGAAATGCTAATTAAATTTACATCAAAGAAGGAATGGCAGTTACCAACAATTGTATGGAGCAGTATAGGTGCAGCATGGCACACCAGAAAGTTGCCAATAAAGGAAGTGTTTTAAATCCCTTTTTCATTCTTATTTTCCTGGTTGCTTTGAATGGATTCTGAGATGGGAGGGGAGTTATATAGTGATATAAAAACGGACAAAATGTGGGTTTTATGAAAATCCGAGGAGGATGAAAAGTAGAGAAGTAATGAGTCGTTTAGAAAACATTTGACTGCTATAATCAGTGGTAACTGAGTCAATTTGTAATGATAATTGTATGGGGCCAGGGGAATGAGAGGGGAAATGCATGGCTTGAAATTGATTTAGTATTCTAATGTTATGCATATGGACGTGAGAAGAAGCAGCTTGGCAAATATTGAAAAGTTAATCGAGATGAGATTTGAATAAATCTTGTTTGCTCAGGCTTTCACATATTCCACACCCAGTTTGTGCTATCAAATGTTTGTGCTCACATAAAAAAATCACTGACTAATATTGTTCCTTTTATGTTCAAACGTCATTTTTTGACATTTAACACCTAAAGACCATCAGAATTTAATGTTGTTGAATTGGATTTTTGGATAATGCTACACGTTTCCACTGATGGTACAAATCTGTTAACAGTTTAAACACACCTTTTGCATTTCCTATGGTGATTTAATCAAACCAACTAGAGCTTAATGTGTCCATAGAAAATAACTGTTTGGGAAAAACAAGGAGAAGAGGTGAAAGGGTTATATTACAATATGAAGAATCCACACCTGAGCCATAGACTTCCACATGACAAACAAAGTTTTTCTGTCAAAGCTGAAATGAAGTCTTCCATGTTTCTTTCAAAAAGATATACCCCTTTGTCAGAACTACCTAAACGGCCACCAAATTCATCAGTTCTGTGTTGTAAAAGTATACGACTGGGGTGGACAGATCAATGTAGGAAGCTGCGGAAATTCACACGTTATGGGAAGATCTCTCAACAAGATTTGGTGTGTCCTATAGAAGACCCAGATCACTGAATGCAAATAATGCACGGAAAGAATATCTTCTGCAGGAACTAATTTTTTTTATAAGACGAGCACTTATTCTCATTCCACTCCAGAAAGTCTAAAAACAACTGCTGCAGCACCTGAACAAACCATGTTTTCATTTCCAAGGGGGATATATCTACTAACACGTGTGCCGTGAAATCAAACCTCTCTCATTTTTCACACACATACAGATGGTTGTAATGTGAGAGCTATAGGGCCATGGAAATTGGGGAAGGTTTCAAGTAAAACGCCCAGGTTTTATATTAACAGATTTCATGTAGGTCTGATATATATATATATAAGAGCTGTACCTTTTTTTTAAACATGTATCATCTGTAGGATAAAAAAGCAAGCAAGATATCTCACCCTTTCTTTTTCAAAACCGAAATATTTTCTTCTCACCTAGATGGAAAATTGGTGAAGAAAGGGATACTATTCTTTGTGGTATAATATAATAATAATAAAAATTATTATTATTAATTTGCATTTTATTATTATATTATTTTAATTTTATTTTTTTGAGTAGGGGTGGGTGGGTGGGTGGGGGGCTGGACTGGTTTGGGTCTTCACATCTGTACTACAAGACCCTAAATCAGATAGATCTCAGAAAAACACGGAATTATTCCTGGGAGCTGTTTTCAATACAGTCTGGGAGCTGTTGTTATAAGTGTTTGATATCAGTCTGACCAGTTTTTTGCCTCTCTTTTTTCTTTTACTAATTCATGAAAGCAATCAAGTTAGGACGGTGAACTGAATCTGTGCATTGACTAGTAATTACTTTAATCTAAAAAAGTAAGATATCAGTTTTGAGCATTGGCCTGACCAAGGATTTGAATTCTATCTATTATTGTCCAGATTAGTGAAATCTAAAGAGAAAGGCCTGATGAGTGACACTGGCAGTGGTGTCT